>NC_057804.1:342206540-342414846 GCF_018294505.1 Triticum aestivum
TTGCACTTTGTCATGCCATGCCTCATTAAAATGGACATGCATCATACTTGGTTGTGCATCATGCCATGTTTATGCTTGTTTGTCTACTATGTTGTTTGCTTCTTTCCGGTTGTGCTTCTTCTCGATAGTTTCGGTTATGTTGTGATTGTGAGGATTCGTTCGACTACGCCCGTTCGTCTTCTTCATGGATTCGGTCTTCTTCCTAGCAGGATTTCAGGCAAGATGATCATTACCTTGGATACCACTACTATCTTTGCTTTGCTAGTTGTCTCGATGCTATCGCAGTGTCGTGATACCTACCACTTGTTTATCAAGCCTCCCAAATTGCCATGATAAGCCTCTAACCTTTCCACCATCCCAGCAAACCATTGTTTGGCTATGTTACCGCTTTGCTTAGCCCCTCTTATAGTGTTGCTAGTTGCAGATGCAGTGCGGGTTGTTCCATGTTGGGACATGGTTATCATGGGATATCACAGTATCTCTTATTTAATTAACGCATCTATATACTTGGTAAATGGTGGAAGGCTTGGCCTTTTGCTTGGTCTTTTGTTCCACTCTTGTCGCCTTAGTTTTCGTCATACCGTGTTTTGTTCCTTGATTTTGCGTTCCTAACATGGTCGGGGTTTATGGGCCCCCCCTTGACAGTTCGCTTTGAATAAAACTCTTTCAGCAAGGCCCAACATTGGTTTTACCATTTTCCTAATAACAACTAAAACTTGCATAGGGACTTTCCGGACCCCGAGGATAATTAATCAACAACCCGGGCCATTGCTCCTCATGAGTGTTCATCCAAACCGGGCAACCTACGGGGCTACCATGGGGGAACTCGAGGATTGGTTTTAGTCGTAGCTTGACCCATCCGATCGTGGCTTGAGATGAGATATGTGTGGCTACTATCAGGGTGTCGGCACATCGGGAGGTCTTGCTGGTTTTGGTTTACCATCGTCGAAATGTCTTGTAAACCGGGATTCCGAGCTTGATTGCATTGTTCCGAGATGGAGATTTACCTCTGTGGATCATGAGAGTTTGTGATGGACTAAGTTGGGACACCCCTACAGGGTTTAATATTTTCAAGAGTCGTGCTCGCGGTTATGTGGTAGATTGGAAATTTATAATATCCGGTTTTAGAGAACTTGACACTAAACTCGAATTAAAATACACCAACCGTGTGTATAACCGTGACTGTCTCTTTTCGAGTGAGTTTGAGAAGAGAACACGGTGGGGTTATATTTGACTCGTAAGTAGTTCAGGATCACTTATTGATCATTACTAGTTTGTGACTGTTATGCGTAGTTTCTCTTCTTATTCTTGTACTCGTAAGTTAGCCACCATAGAAATGCTTAGTGCTTGTTCCAACCTCACTACTTATCCATTCCATACCCATTAAGTTTTGCTAGTCTTGATACCCATGGTAATGGAATTGTTGAGTCCTCGTGGCTCACAGTTTACTACAACAACAGTTGCAGGTACAGGTGATGCGATGATCTTACGTGAGAGTGATGCATGCTTGGTTTGGAGTTCTGCTTCTTCTTCTTCTTCTTCTTCTTCTTCTTCTTCTTCTTCTTCTTCTTCTTCTTCTTCTTCTTCTTCTTCTTCTTCTTCTTCTTGATCAAGGGACAGGTTCGGGGTCGGGAGCCTGGGATTAGCAGGGTGGATGTCGTTCTTCTTTTTCATTTGATTTAATCCGTAGTCGGATCTTGCTCTTTTGTTTGATGATTGCTATGTATTGATGTCTTCATGTATTCATGGTGTAGCTTGTGGCGGGTGTAAGCCTTTATCTAGTATTCTCATCTATTAAGTCATTGGTATGTTGTAATGAAATCCACCTTGCTATGCGCTCGAAATGTGATTGTGCCCCAATCATGAGTTCCTCACATGATTGGGATAGAAGGGCGCTATATACCCCATACAGAACCGAAGAGAATGTTGTCTCCGGTGCTAAGTTCGAGGAACTTCACCGAAGTATATCTGCGTTGCAAAGAAGAACGAACTATATTTGTTGAAGTCATATAGACGACAAGATTGACGTGAAGGATTTGACCCCTCAAAGCCTTACTGCTGAAGCGAAGCATATGTTTCGGTATGGCCGTCCAAAGAAATTGACTGCAACAAATGGAAGTCAAAGACAAAGTGAAGATGTAGTATTCATTTTGTTGTTCTTCTTTCATTTATTTGACTCATAGGACATCCGTACTATTAAGAGGGGTATTTATTATTGAAGCTTAGATCTGTTGTGATGCTTAGCCAAAACCTATGAAAGTTGCAAGAGAAATCTCTTTGTGTTCCGAGCAAATACTTGCCAGCAAGAGATTGTGATCTTCTATGCTATGAGAGATTTGTCTCAGACTGATGAGTTAGCATTACTTGCTCCACAAGTAATGTTACCGTTGTGCTCAAATCTGATTGTTGGACTCGTGTCATTCGGCCACTGGCTGTTCTAGATGTCCAATTTGGTCATTTCCCATCAGGGAAGGTTGCGGCTATGAATAGCCACCCCGCTCCAACCTTATTTGTTGGTTGCTCAGCTAGATATTTCTGAGAAGATTGATTTGAGCAACCCCTCTCCAAGTGATTTGAGTTTAAGATCCACCGAGAGAAAATCAAGAGCCCAAACTTAGTGTAATACCACGATGCGGCTATATCTCTCACGTGTCGAGGCATGACTTAGAGGCATAACTGCATGGTGGTTTTGTCGCAAGAAGGGTCATCTTCACACAATCCCATGTAATGAACAAGAATGGGATAAAGAGTTGGCTTACAATCGCCACTTCACACAATGAACATATAATTCAAACATCATTCAGAGTACACACATAGTCCGACTACGGACGAAGCCAAAAGAAAAGAAGATAACCCAACTGCTAGATCCCCGATCGTCCCAACTGGGCTCCACTACTGATCAACATGAAACGAAACATAGCAACGACCAAGATCTTCATTGAGCTCCCATCTAAGCTCGGTTGCATCACGTGCACTGGTATCATCGGCACCTGCAACTATTCTGATAGTATCTGGTGAGTCACGAGGACTTAGCAATCTCAAAACCCGCGAGATCAAGACTATTTAAGCTTATGGGTAGGAAGTGGTAATGAGGTGGAGTTGCAGCAAGCACTAAGAAAATATGGTGGCTAACATACGCAAATAAGAGCGAGAAGAGAAGCAACGGAACGGTCGAGAAGTTAGAAGTGATCAAGAAGTGATCATGAAGCTACTTACACACAATCATAACACAAAGACCATGTTCACTTCCTGGACTCCGCCGAAAAGAGACCATCACGGCTACACACGCGGTTGATGCGTTTTAATTAAGTCAAGTGTCAAGTTCTCTACAACCGGATATTAACAAATTCCCATCAGCCACATAACCGTGCGCACGGCTCTCGAAAGTTTATACCGTGCAGGGGTGTCCCAACTTAGCCCATCACAAGCTCTCACGATCAGCAAAGGATATTCCTTCTCCCGGGAAGACCCGATCGGCCTCGGAATCCCGGTTACAAGACATTTCGACAATGGTAAAACAAGACCAGCAAGACCGCCCGATGTGCCGACAAATCCCGATAGGAGTCGCACGTATCTCATTCTCAGGGCACACCGGATGGGCAAGACATCGGGTTGGCATAGACCCTAGTTGCCTAGGGGGCACCGGACATCGCCCGGTTCGGACCAACACTTGGAGAAGCACTGGCCCGGGGGGGTTAAACTAAAGATGACCCTCGGGGCTGCAGACCCCAATGGAGGGTTATAGGTTGTTAGGCAAATGGGAAACCAATGTTGGGCCTTGCTGGAGGAGTTTTATTCAAGGCGAACTGTCAAGGGGTTCCCATAAACCTGACCATGTAAGGAACGCAAAATCAAGGAACATAACACCCGTATGACAGAAACTAAGGCGGCAGGAGTGGAACAAAACACCAGGCATAAGGCCGAGCCTTCCACCCTTTACCAAATATATAGATGCATTAATTAAAATAAGAGATATTGTGATATCCCAACATAAACATGTTCCAACATGGAGCAATCTTCAACTTCACCTGCAACTAACAATGTTATAAGAGGGGTTGAGCAAAAGCGGTAACTTAGCCAAACAACGGTTTGCTAGGAAAGGTGGGTTAGAGGCTTGACATGGCAATAAGGGAAGCATGGTAAACAAGCATAGGTAGCGCAACATAGTGATAGAATGAAGCAACTAGCAAGCAAAGATAGAAGTGATATCGAGGGTAATGGTCATCTTGCCTAAAATCCCGCAAGGAAGAAGAACGAGTCCAAGAAGTAGACGAACCAACATAGTCGAACGAATCCTCACAATCGCAATGTAACCGAAACTATCAGGGAGAAGCGCAATCGGAAAGAAGCAAACAACATGGTAAACAACCATCACATAAGCATGGCATGATGCACAATCAAGTATGATGCATGTCCAGTTTAATGAGGCATGGCATGACAAAGTGCACAAACAATACTACAAGTTAAGTGGAGCTCAATATGCAACGAGTTACGTATTGACGAAACACCACATTCAAGTTATTTAGTTCGCTCTTGTTTAGGTACACATCAATATTAAATGTTGGTTAACATGGCAAGATGTGAAGCATAATAAAACTACCTATCTAGGCAAGTTTAAATGAGGCCGGAACAACAAACAACAATTCTGGAAAATCCTCATGTCCATATTTCGAATCTGGTACTGTTCTGCCCTAAACCATATTTTTAATGTTGTTATGCAGTAAAACAAAGTGCACCAAGTTAATCTATGCATTTTTCTAGACAATTTACATATATAGTTTATTTAAAACCGATGCACGGTTATTAAGTTATGAAATAAATCATTTTAATAGGGCATTTATGCAAAATTAAACAAACAGCAAGTTTAAACCTTTTAAACATGGATGAAAGTTGCATATTATGAAACTAGATGAAAAACTAAGCATTTTTCATATATAAATTATTTACATATGATGATGATTAATTAGTTATTATATGCATGAACACTAGGGTTTTTTCTGCAAAACTGCACTCTCTAGAAAATTAGTAAATTCGTTCATGAAGAAAAAAACAGTGACTCGGGCCGAATCTGGCTGGGCCATTAGTGCACAGGACAGGGGCGGGGTTGCTCACATCAGGCCAAGGCCTGGTTGGAAGCAGAGGAGGAGAAGGGCCGGCCCACGGGATGGAGTTGATCGGTCCACGCGCGCTGGGACGGGGTCAACATGGGCGAGCGGGGCAGAGGCATCGCCCTCCTCTGCCTAAACTGACACTGCTCGATGCAGCGAAGGAGATCGGGCTGGAGGGGGCTTGGCGCGGCGGGACTTGGTGCGATGCAGAGGAGGCAATAGGCGGCGGGGCGCAGGGAGATCGGCCGGATCTCGTTGGATCCCGCGCAAGGAGGACGGGAATGGGTGGTTCGACGACGGGGCAGCTCGAGCGTAGGGGTTCTGGGCATGGGACGAGGCCAGGGCACGGGGCCGAGCTCGTTCCCGAGCAGAGGACAGCAGTGGTGGACTTGGCGCGATTCCGACGATGCAAACAAGGCGAGCATGAGCAGATCCAGGCGGGGAAGCTCAATTTCATCCGGATCCATCCGGACTTGGTCGCGGACGGTGCTAGGATGAGGAGGACACCGGCGAGCTTGCTTCGGGACGAGGCGGCCAAGGCGGGGCATGCTCCTGTTCGTCCTGAAGAAAGAGAGAGAGACCGCGAGGTTAGGGAGAGAGAAGAACCAGGGGAAGAAGGAGAGGGAGGTGACGGGGCTCATCTGCTGGAGTACGAGGAGGTGGCACGCAAGGTGAAACTCAAGGCGCTCGATGATGCGCGGCTGGGCTGCGGAGAAGATCAGTGGAAGGCGTTGGTTGGGTGGATAGATGGTTTGGTAGGTGGAGGCAGCGTTGTGGTTGGGCAGATTGGTGGATCGCGAGGGATCCCGAGGAAGGTGGAGGCTGGTCGGGGAAGGATCCCGAGGAACAGGGGGAGTGGGTGGCGGCGCAAGGAGGGGAATAGGGTTAGGTGGTGGTCTTATATATAGCAAGTGGATTTTGATAGGGGCATTTGGTCCCTCCGATTTTAATGGGACGGACGGGAAAAAATAGGCTAGGGAGTCCACTAAATAAAACAAAGATATTCTAGGGATGTTTGGAGATGATCCGGACCCAACGGCGATGACTGTCCGGGTCGGGTTCGGGGAGTTTTGGACACACGCGCGAGGGGGCTGCGAGCTGGCAAGAGAGGTTAGGTGGTTGGACAAGAGGGAAACGAAAACATGGTTGGTCTCGGAACGGTCAACGGACGCAATGGAGAGAAGCGCGGAGTGGCAACTACGAGCGGATGCAAGTTTTAAGAAAACAATGCCGATGCAATGCACATGATGCTATGAGATGAGATGCATGACATGAACAAAATGCAAAACAAAAGACAAAAACCCAACCACGGAGAAAATAATATATCACATAGCCGGAAATTGCAAGAGTTGGAGTTTCAATTATGGAAAGTTACATCCGGTGCGTTACACTTAGACAGTGGTTTAGCATCACAGTGGTTCTGAGTTAGAGTTCTTGTACCTGTTACTCTTGAGAGCTACACACTCTCTGGACAGATAGGTTTCTACTCGAGTGTTGAAGAGTTGTTGTCTTCACCGAGTAAGATCTTCAGCAACCAAGAGTGACTGTGGTTCGTGAAGGTCGACCGAAGATTTGGAGATCGTCGACAAGGATCTACCATGAGTGAAATCAACTGGAGTCTGATTAGCTTCGAGTTGAAGGAGAATAGAGGGAAGACGGTTTATCTTCCGTGTTAAGTCATAGCCCCTCCAACCAAACATAGCCCTTTGGCAGAAGGGTGAATTGTTCTACCAAATCTCTCTGTCGCCATCGAGCACCACTGGTTTAATCTTCTTTATTGCATTTCATTCAGCAGTTTACATTTGTGCTCTGTGTCGATAGTTTGTTCAATCATTTTCATCTATTGTAGTTTAATTCTCAAGTGTCGTTATTGTCTTATACTTGAGTTTATCTTCGTACCTCTTTCTGTTGCATTTTCATCACTCTTTAGACATCTTCATTTTACCTCGATTAACCATCTTGCATATCTCTCTCCACCCGCATCATGTTTTGTCTCATTCTACTGTATCTGTTTCCATATTGCATTACTCTCATAGTAGTTAAACCCATGATTTCTCAAGATCGTATTGTCATTACTTCTTTCGTCGAGGAATATACTTCCAAAGATGAAGATTGATTTAGTTCATTTCCCTCTATCTTTTATTCCGCTGCTGTGATTGGGATCGGTTTCAAAACATTCGGAAGAAATTTTGAATCTCATGTTCACCCCCCCCCCTCTGGTCGATATACTCTCGGTCCTAACAATGGACTCGGATTGGCGTGATGGTGGCAGATATGTGTTGGAGGTGGATTCTGATTGGCATGATGGTGGTGGACATGTGTTGGAGGTGGACTCGGATTGGCGTGATGGCGGCGAATATGTCGTGGTTTTATGGAACGATGGCGGATATGGGTGGAGGTATATGGTAGCGAACATAATAATTGTGCGGTGTGGCGTGACAACCCTATCCGCTCTTCCCCAATCATGCCAAGACGCTAAGACGAGCAACTCAACATGATGATGCAACCCCAAATTCAGCAAAGCAAACAATGAAAATAAAATTGCAAAGGCTCAAACTATTTTGCGACATGATGATCTAACTCTAATTTTTTGTGAATTTTTCGTGGACTCTAGATATATCTGAAGAATAGATCCACTCTAGACTATGAAAAACTAGTAAAATCTCATCGAGCAGTCTAGAAATCTGATATCACTTGATGGGGCGAAGGTGTCCCGTCTTTTTATGAGATGATAAACTATTGTTTTCGGTGTAGTAGACTTTGACGATCCGACTACGATCGTGCGAAAACATCACGCCTTAGCAATCGCTAAACCAACTCGGAGCGGTGATTAACCACGTCAAAGCACGTCAACCTGACCAGCATGGTCTATTTCTTGTAGGAAAATGAAGAACAAGTAAGAAACTGGGATTGCAATCCGGATATTACGAATTTAGGAGAAAAGCTTTATTAACAAAGGTGGTGTTCTGAAACGTCTTACCTGGTCGTTGGACACAAACGAAGCACGCGGGTTGCACCTTTGGTGAATTTTGATCTATACAAAACCCAAGTCTAAATGGTGCCTTAAGAGTTGTATTTATAGGGGAAAATATAGGGGATTTCGTTCACCGTTGGCAAGGTGGGACTAAAACACCTCTTGAGTCTTTCCTACAATACGGACTCTAAAAACAGCCTACAAAAAGGTATTTTAAAATTACATGTGTCTGGCCTAAAAATAAGATGATGCAGCACCTATGAAAAGCTACGAATGAAATTTATGATAGGTCAACTTGTATATTTATTCCATGTCGTTGTATGTCATCATGGCGACTTTAAAGTGTTGAAAACTCCACTTGAAATTCTATTCTTATTCTCTTTGCATGCACGTTCTTCTCCATACTTGATCATGCTCCAACCTTCATCCTTTTTGTTCATGTTAGGCCCTTCATTTATAAGCAACACAAATGTATCTAAATTAGGTAGCATCATGTTCTCATTGACATTAGAAACATTATCAAGAAACAAAAGTACTTAATAATTTAACAAGCGTGTGTGGGCTCTAATAAGTCGGTCTTTTATTCTAAATTAGCCATATGTGATATAAAAGGAGAGATCCAGCGTGTTAGTCTGGGCCATTGAGTTTTACCCGCAAAAAAAAAAGTCTGGGCCATTGAGTTAGTTACATTTCTAGGCTTTTACAATCGGCATGAGTGGGATATAAAAAAGGAGTGTCGCGAGTATTGTAGATCAGTTTTTTTTAAGTTGAGTTGAATAAACACAAGAAAACGCCTGAGTCAGGAGGCGCCAAAGATATGTTTCCGCGATCCTTTAGGGATTGATCTGCTGATGCGCAAGCTATTGGTCTCGTACCAATTTTTGGTGCACATTTATTACATCGGCTTCTCGACATAAGTGCCATGAAAAATTGGGATGTTTACTGGCATAATTTAGTGTCTTGCTAATTTGTGCTCTATCAGTACCCGCACGTCCGGCTTGGAGCCCAGATGGTCCAACTTGGTGCCCTGACGGCCGGCTTCAGGCTAGCAGTTGCTCCATCTTCTTCTCGTCTCTTCCCTCATCGCTTCCACGCTTCCCTTTTAGGTGGTGTAGTCATACTCATCCGCATGAACTCCTCCTCGCCATTTGTGGAGCTCCACTCGAACCTATGCATGCATACGAGAGGAGGGTCAAGTAGTATACCATCAAAGAGAGGATCAAGTAGACACACGTAAAGGAGATGATTCACCTTTATGTTTTATGTGTATGAAGTAGATGTCGCATGTATCTCTCGAAAGTGGAACTCTTGACATGGTGATGTCCGTAGGATGCTCTGCATCACCTATGGTTACATGACCTTCCTTTGTGGAGAAGAAAGGCTTCCTACAAGCATCAAGCACTATCTCTTCTAGAGATTTGGATGAACTACTCTTGTATATTTCCCTTTGTTGTTGTTGAATGATTGAGATTTATCCCTTTGCTTGTGATTTGACTGTCTTGTGTCCGGATATTGTCCAATAGTGTACCTCTTGCGATTTCCCCTTTGTGTTCTTGTTGCTCTTCCCCAATCCACCTGCAATTCGTGCAGATCGGGCAAACAAAGACTTGGCCCTACATCGCGACAAAAGGAAGAAGAAGACGGAGCAGTTGCTGGTCTCAAGCCGGACGTCTGGGATCACAAACAGGAGCTCTACCAATGGAGTTGGACCATCCGGACTGTAGGCCAGATCATCTGGCCGATAACCGGACCATCTGGTTGCTACCCATATGTCCGGCCTGCCTGCACGTAGATTTAGCCAGGTGGCCACGGATCACCTCACTTACCCCTTCATGCCTTGGACTATATATAGGCTTCCTCCTCCATTCTAGGGTTAGCCAAGATTAAAACTAAACCATAGAGTTTGCCCGAGTATCTCCCCTTGTGGGATTCATCTTGAGAGTGAAGGCTCCATTGGAGTATAAGACCACCAAGAGAGTGAAGGCTCTAGGGAGTACAAGGCCACCCTTGGGGTGAAGGCTCCATGAGCACAAGACCTCCCATGGGAGAAGATTCATCAATGAATTCAAGACCCATCTCCTAGAGATTTGGATAAACTACCTTTGTATCTTTTCATTTGTTGTTGTTGAATGCTTGAGATCTAGTCATTTGACTTGTGATTTGAATACCTTATATGTTGATCTTGTCCAATAGTGTTTTCCGCTTTGTGTCTTGATGTTCTTCCTCAAATCCCCCTCCAATTCGTGAAGATCAGGCAAACAAGGGTTTGACCCTACATCAGTTCCCCAAGTGAATCATCAAGGCCTCCTAAGGGAAAAGGATCCTCTTGTGAACTATCAAGTCCTACTTGTCCTAGGACTTGAGGAAGAACCCTATCTTATTCCATCTCTATCTTTGGATGATTTGGACCTATCTTTATTTGCATCTGTGTGTTGATTCATGTGTTTCCCTATAGGCATCCCTTACATCAATTCAAGAAGATTTTGATCTACAAAAATATCCCTTTCGTGGACTTTTCCATGTGCTAGTAATTGTTTCTAAAGTTATATTTCCTCTCCTGAAGAGCTACTATATTATAATGTTGCCACATGGATAATCAAACCCATTAATAGATTTCAGGTCACCCGCTACAAAAAATGAGATTGTTGAACATGTGCAGGGACGACGTTGGAGGCAACATTCACGTCAGGAGGCCATTTTAGGCATCACGTGCACAAGACTTCAGACATTGAAGGCATCATAGAGAAAATTGTTTTACTCCGAGTCTAAGGTCATCTCCAGAGACCAAAGCTGACCCTCAAACCGCCTGCAAGTTTCGGACCGAGCTGTCCAGACGCAGTTTGCCATCCAACCGTATTGTAGGGTGGAACCCTAAGTGAAGATCTTTCACGAATTGGAGGGGGAATCCCCAAGAACAAGATGAACACAAGAGGGAAAACAAGAGGAACACTCAAGAACAAGTCCAAATCACACATCCACTAGATCAACAAACACACAAGATCCACAAGGTACATGAACAATCAAAGGAAAATAAGATACATGGTAGAGTTCATCCCAAATCCTATGAAGGAGATGAGGGCTTGATGATCCTATGATGGGGATCCTTCCCCAAGGAGGAGGTCTTGATGTTTGGTCACTCCAAGAGGAGGTCTTGATCTCCTAGCGGAGTGGATCTATGGAGCAAAGCTCACAAATTTCTATCAAATACTTTGCTATCCTACAAATGACCTAGGAGATGCCCTTATATAGTCTAGGGACGGACTAGGAGGGGGAAAAGAGATTACATGGGCAAAAACCCAAAAGGACACGGGCTGTTCCGGAGGGGTCCGGGCACCCGGGCACTTGGGGCCGGGCACCCGGCCTACTCAGGGGCACGGCTGGGAGAGGCCGGGCACCCGGGGGCCCAAGGCCCGGGCACCCGCGGGTGCAGCATGAGGCCGGCTGGGGTGTGGCCGGGCACCCGGGGCCTCAAGCCCAGGCACCCGGGGTGGCACCCAGCGGCAGGCGGGCGAGGGCCGGGCACCCGGGGGGCCAAGTCCCAGGCACCCGGGCGGGTGGCAGGCGGCTGGGCTAGGGGCCCGGGCACCCGGAGCCCAAGTGGTCGGGCACCCGCGGCCGGCGTAGCAGCGCCCAGGGGAGGGAGGCCGGGCACCCGGTGTTGGGGGGGGGGGGGCGGGCACCCGGGGTGTCCAGAGGGTTTCGCCCCCTTGCTCCTTTCCTTATTCTTCTCGTTCTTCTTCACCTCCTGCGTAGGTCTCTGGTGAACTTGGTGATCCCTCCATGCTTTCTCGTGACGATCTCCGAAGTACCTAAGCATGCACAACGTTTCCATATGAGGTAGAGTCCGACTCTCATGTGAATCCCAAAGAAACTCGAAGAGGAAAGAGTTCACCTCGGTTCCGATGGCGCGTGCGCGAGCTCTCGTTGTAGGTCCTCTCCGTGCTTGCGGTGGCGGTGTGACATCCATGGTGATGGTCGAAGGATGCTCCGCATCATCCCCCCCCCCTTGGGAGAGATCCGTCCGCGGATCGTAATCTTCATCACCATGGGGAAGAGAAGGCGTTGTCGTGTAGAAGTGGACAACCACCAAGCACGTATCATGTTGAAGCTCGAAATGGTCACTCTCCAATGTCGCACCGTCTTGTAATTCCTTCAAAAGGAGCAAATATAACAAGCACTTGAAAAAACAAATGTGGTTGGCATTAAAGCAAAACCAAGCATTCAAGAGGTGATTCACCCAACAAGTGTTGTCATCAAGCATAGCATATGGTGTGACAAGGGGGTGTGGCATGGAATGTAAGCATCTAAATTGAGCACATGGAAAAGCATCATGGAAACAATCATGCAAAGGTGAGGAGAAGGTGCTAATATGTTGGACATGAGAATAAGCATCTACCTCAAGCCCATAGCAAGCGTGCATAAGACTCTCATTGAACGGTCTATGGTAGGCATAAGAGTCATTCACAACACCCAAGAAGATGATATGACTAAACACATTCAAGTGCAAAGACAATCCGATCATAATGTGCACATGGTGTAGTGAAAATCAAGTGGCACTCAACACGATAGCAAGAGCAATTGTTCATCATGTGTGAGGCAATCAAATCAATCATGTGATAAGCAATGGGACATGGCATAAGTGAAGTAATGACATTGTTGCAACCAAACATGTGATAGGAGCAAGTAATCCAAGAATTGGATGCAACATGAGAAAGCATAGAAATCAAGTCGTGTGAACTAGTGGAGCGAAGATGCAACACACTAGAGGAAATCATGGCAATCATGTCATGTGAGCAAAGAGTAGGCATAGGCAATGCACATGGCATATCACAAGCACGATTGCAAAGCAAGATATCATCATAGGAATGGAGCACATAGCAAACATGGCAATAACAAGCAATATGTCCACCAAGCTTGCAAATACACATACAAGTAGTAGAATCAATCATCATGTGTAATGCAAAGCATGGGTCACAAATGCATGGCAAAGGCATAGGAATGAGCATATCATGCAAAGTGAACATGGCAATATGGGCATAAAGTGAGAAGTGGTAAATAACCCATAACCAAGTGAGAGCCATGTAGAAGAAATGCGCAAAGTCCTTGCGCGAAGAGAGCGGTGGGAAAGACAATCCATGTGCTCCCAAGTCATCGTTGCTCTCTAGAGCTCGTTTTGTCAACTCATGGGATTGTGAGGTTGACAAGTATTCATGGGTACCTACACAAAAGAAACACAAACCAAAGAAATTGTGCGCGTGGTAAATGTACACATCATCCATCATGATGTGTATGTGCACATGTGAGTTAGCACAAGATAAGCATCGCTCAAAGAAATTTGATGCATGGTATAAGAACATGTCATCCATCATGAAAGAATAGTTATTGTGTATGACACGATGGAGATGCAAATTTAGCATAGAAGTATATGGCACATCAATAGCATGTTTATTCATGGGAAGCATATTGTGCACACAAGTATTGGGATCATGCAAAGGATAGGATTGATCAAAATCTCCTAAAATGTATGAGGAAACTATGGCGGTCTCCTCATGAGCAATAGCGGAAACATCATGTGGAGAAAATGGAGAACATCCAAAACAATGCACATCCGAAGCTACGTGGTCATGGCATGGCATATGATATAAATGATGCAAAGGAAGCATACCAATATCATCACAAGAAAAACAAATGCCAATAACCACGGGCTTGTCATCTATGCCATATGTGCAAATTGGGTTTATGTTGATGACATATGCATAGTCACTAAGATGAGATTGCAAATATGACATATGGTTGATCTCATGCATAGCATATGACAAGTCAAGCGGATTGTCAAAAATGATGTGACCTAGAGAATTGTCACAAAAAATCCTATGTAACATGGCATCACAACTAATAGACTCCACATGAGAATCATCATACTCATCATAAATGGGCAAATCATCGCATGGGGTAATTGCACTAGCATGAAGCATGAAAATAGGTGGATCAACATCATGCAAGCAATCAATGTCAAGAATGTCCACTAGTGGGACAAGAGCATCACCTTCACCTATGTTACCTTGTTCATTCCACTCAAGTGGTGTAGGTGAGGTGGCAAAGACCAAATGGTCAATGTCATCATCATGATGGAACCATGTGGGAGGTGCATCATAGTTCACCATGGCCATCGTCTTGTCCATAGGAAGGACGAAGTCGTCGCGGATCGGCGCATCATCATATATGGGACCTAGCACCAAATGAGAAGACACAATAGAGGTAGAGGTTAAGTTGTTAGAAATCGAAATGGCCTCGCATGCCCTATCAACTACCTCACTCTCTCTATGTGGTGGTGGCTCACTCACTCCCTCAAGGTAGGTGCACTCAATGTCACATATGGTGGAGTCACTCAAATCACTCAAGTGGTGGTGGTGGTGGCTCTCCTCACATGGGAATTGGGGCAACTCGTCATATATGGGGCTAGTGGTGAAGTCACTCTCACTCTCAATATGGTGGCACAAGTCACTCAAGTCATCATACGTCGCCGTGGTCAAAGGGAAAATCCCATGCTCAACCATCTCGTCGTCGTCGCCGTGGATGAAGGCCGAAGATGGCACATCATCGCTCTCCTCCATGACCGAAGGGAAAATCCCATGCTCGATCATCTCATCGCCGTCGCCGTGGAGGAAGGCCGAAGTAGGCGTACTCGTCGGAGGTAGGCGAAGATGCCATACGTCCAAAGGCGAAGATGCCTTGATGACACTTGGCAAAAATGACGAAGTGGTCATAGTAGTCGTAGCTCCGTCTCGGTGGTGTTTGTCTCGCGATCTTCTCTTGTGCTCATGAAGTTTGGTTGTAGCTTGATGTAGAGCTTTTTGGTACTTGTAGGTGGACGCATCGCGAGCATCTTCATCTTGATGGTGTTGTAGTGATTGAGCTCGATGACGTTCCGAAGATTGGCCACTTGAGCGTCGCCGCCTTGAAGATGACGAAGGGGAAGAAGACTTGTAGTTGGCCAACATGTCGCGTACTTGATCCCTCTGTTCGACCAACTTGGTGTCGAGGTAGTCTCTTGTCCGTGCTTCAAGTTGATGAATGTCGGCGGTGAGTCGCTCAATGCCTCGCGTTGCTCGTTGTAGTCCGAAGATGGGCATTTTGGTGATTTAGTTGTTCATGCTATCGTTGTCGTGGAAGACCGGAGATGAAATGCCTTGCCTATCCATCACAAGACTCGAGTAGAGGTGAGTAGGAAATGAGATAAACAATACCAAGTTACCTTTTCCCAAAGTTGAGGATGTATGCCGTTTCACTCAATGTGAGATGAAAGAATAGTGGAATTGGTATCGGACTTGTTCACTCACACCTATCAAGTAAAGCTTATGGTGGATCTCAGTGAGGATAGTGGCACAAAAATTTGATGCAAAATGTTAGCAAGAGTCAATAATGTTGGAAAAGATTCACAAATTCGCAGGTGAAACAAGTAGACCAATAGCAATATGTGGCACACGGAAACACACACACGGATAGATAAATGGGGTCGTGCAACCAAGGAATGAGCACAAAATGGAATCCACGGAAAAAGCTCGTGTTGCACAACTCAAGAGAGACGCTAGCACGATTGCTCAATAGGCGGATACGACACTTGTGCACAACCTATAAGATGCAAAATGTATGAGCTTTCTATCCCAAGTATGTTATGTGTATGATGTTCCCGATGTTCTTCTCAAGGTGATCCAAGATGATCGGATATGACAATCTTATGTGCAATGTGATATGATGCTATGGCTCTTGCTCACGAGCTCTTTGCTCTCTTTTCCTTTTGCTTAAAAGCTTATTCTCTTTTTTTTATATGGCCACTTATGCAAAATGCACAAACCAAGATAGCAATTGTGTATATGCGGGAACGATCTTGTGACACAAGGGATGATATGATGATACCAAGATGATACCAATATGATATGGTATGTATGCAATGGAAGGTATGGATCACTAATGTGCACAAGTAACGTTGCCGGCAATACTCAAATGGCTGGTCTCTATAGGCAAGTGACGCGAAATGGGCTAAGGGGTTAACAATGTAATGGCAAGAATGTACAATGATAGGATACCACAATACCAAGATGATATAGAGGGTACCGTTCTTGCTTACGGTTAGGGTGTCAAATTGGTGAAGTGGTCAATGTCGATGACGACCTCACGGCGATGATGAGTGGCGGTGTTCTTGATGTAGATACCAAGATGATGTAGACCCGTCCCTAAGTAGCTGAAACACCTTAGGAAACGGTAAAAAACCGCGAACTCAAAATCTCAAGGAAAATGTCGAATGGTGGTAGCGAAAAGCGTTGGTGGTTCCGGAGTTAGCAATGCGGAAGTGGTGGTGGTGGTTGATGACGAAGCAACCGTCCCTAAGTAGCCGAAACACCTTAGGAGACTCAATTCACCACTCAAGCAACCACAAATGCTATATGGAGCAAAAATGGGTTAGGTTGCGGAAAGTTATGGTGGTTTTGCGGATGATATGGTGGATGGTCTATGCAAGGATGCCAAAGTGCCAAATTTTTTATGGAGTCAAATGATGTTGGAACCTATCTAGATGGATGGGGGATGTCAATAGCTACTCAACGAGCTAAAGAACGTCAAAATCGGACTCCGGGAACGAAAGTTATGGCCGAAAAGGTGAGTGGTGTTGGGCTGATTCGGGGGGTGCGGGCACCCGGGGTTTGGGGGTGCGGGCACCCGGGGTGGTCAGGGGCAAACAACCCGGGGGTGCGGGTGCCCGGGGCTGACGGATTTGGGCGGAAATTCGTGGGAAGATGCAAGAAATTGGTGGATTTCGTGGAGGGAAAGGTGGAGATGGATGGGGGGATGCTAGATCCACTTGAAACCAAGCAAATCCATGGATCAATTCCAACAAAATCTCATCAAACCAACAAATCACAAAAAAAAGGGGCTATTTTTGGGGCTCTGATACCAAGATGTTATAGGGTGGAACTCTAAGTGAAGATCTTTCACGAATTGGAGGGGAAATCCTCAAGAACAAGATCAACACACAAAATTAGGCTAGAAAACAAGATGGGGGGCTCCAATTTCGTGAGAAACCACGGCTCTGATACCAAGATGTTGTAGGGTGGAATCCTAAGTGAAGATCTTTCACGAATTGGAGGGAGAATCCCCAAGAACAAGATGAACACAAGAGGAAAAACAAGAGGAACACTCAAGAACAAGTCCAAATCACACATCCACTAGACCAACAAACACACAAGATCCACAAGATACATGAACAATCAAAGGGAAATAAGATACATGGTAGAGTTCATCCCAAATCCTATGAAGGAGATGAGGGCTTGATGATCCTATGATGGGGATCCTTCCCCAAGGAGGAGGTCTTGATGTTTGGTCACTCCAAGAGGAGGTCTTGATCTCCTAGCGGAGTGGATCCATGGAGCAAAGCTCACAAATGTCTATCAAATACTTTGCTATCCTACAAATGACCTAGGAGATGCCCTTATATAATCTAGGAACGAACTAGGAGGGGGAAAAGAGAATACATGGGCAAAAACCCAAAAGGACACGGGCTGTTCCGGAGGGGTCCGGGCACCCGCGCACTTGGGGCTGGGCACCCGGCCTACTCAGGGGCGCGGCTGGGAGAGGCCGGGCACCCGGGGGTACAGCAGGAGGCCGGCTGGGGTGTGGTCGGGCACCCGGGGCCTAGAGCCCGGGCACCCGGGGGGGCACCCAGCGGCAGGCGGGCGAGGGCCGGGCACCCGGGAGGCCAAGTCCCAGGCACCCGGGCGGGTGGCAGGCGGCTGGGCTAGGGGCCCGGGCACCCGGGGCCGGCGTAGCAGCGCCCAGGGGAGGGGGGCCGGGCACCCGGTGTTGGGGGGGCCGGGCACCCGGGGTGTCCAGAGGGTTTCGCCCCTTGCTCCTTTCCTCATTCTTCTCGTTCTTCTCCACCTCCTGCGTAGGTCTCCGGTGAACTTGGTGATCCCTCCGTGCTTTCTCGTGACGATCTCCGAAGTACCTAAGCATGCACAACGTTTCCATATGAGGTAGAGTCCGACTCTCATGTGAATCCCAAAGAAACTCGAAGAGGAAAGAGTTCACCTCGGTTCCGATGGCGCGTGCACGAGCTCTCGTTGTAGGTCCTCTCCGTGCTTGCGGTGGCGGTGTGACATCCATGGTGATGGTCAAAGGATGCTCCGCATCAAACCGCGTCTAGCATCGGTCCGTGAACCAGTTCAGACATCTATTTCCTTGCAAATTGGATGCAGTCAGAGGATTTTGCGGGAGTCCGAACACCAGCCATGCAAGACTCCGACACCCCTAGCACACCCAAAACCCCACCCGGATCCCGCGTCTCCATCCTTCCTTCTTTCTTTGCATCCGCTTTCTCTCTCGCCGACGTCACCGCTCTACCACTTTGGTCGCCCGCCAAGCCCTTCCCAGAACTCCGCGACCTCCACCGTTACACCCGGTCTCCTCGTCGCTTGTCCTCCGCCGCCGGTCCACACCTCTCATCTGTCTGCCGCGCAGGTACCATCCCCCTTACGATAGTCACCCCCCCCCCCCCAAGTGTTTGGTAAAATGCTCGTGCTAAATTTCTTGTCTGTTCTTTGGAGAATGGATTCAAACATGCAGCATATATACGAGCACTAAGTTGAGTCGTTCGACAAGGAGGACTACACGGATGAAACGGCGATGATGCAAGCAATCCTTGCAGACGTGAAGCATGCAGAAGAGCATGTCCTCAATATCAAAGGATCGATCAAGGGTCATCGAGTGCTCAATCATGACAGGGCATGGGGCTATTCAACGCTAATGGGCGGCTACCTTGCCCCCACTTTTCGCTAGCTCTTTTGAATGTGAAAAATGTCTTCGATCGCCTCTAACATGCGTCTCGTCCTTTGATGACTACTTCATCTTGAAGAAGGATGCCATAGGAATGATTAGATCTCTGATTACCAGAAGTGCACGTCGCATTACAATAGGATCTCACCAGAAAGAACCTCCTTGTAGTATAACTATCAATGGACATGAATACAACATGGACTACTATCTGACGATATCCATCATCATCAGCTATCTTGGTCCAAAAAAGGTCTCACAGGTAGAGACGATGTGAAGAGGGCATTTCGAATGCTCCAGACCAACTTTGCAGTTGTTCGTGACCTGCTAAACATTTGGATGCAGAGACCTTATGAAATGTCATGACATATTATGTGATCATGCACAACATGATCGTGAAGAATGAGGGTGAAGATGATGCCACATCTTATGAATTTGAGAAACATGGATGATCCTGTCGAAATTCCATATCAAAATCCAGCCACATTTAGTGAGATTGTTCAAATACATCAACAGATTCATGGTCACGTAACTCAAGGGAGATTTGACTGAGCACCTGTGGAGGGTTAAATGGGACAACTAAACATATGTAGTTAAATTCAAGTTTGAACTACTTTAATTTGTAAACTTTGTTGGGTTGTAATTTTTTAATCAGAACTACTGTCGCATTAAACATTTTAAATCATTTATGATTTGATATGTTGTTATTTTGAGCTTGCACACTTAAAAAAGGCGAAAGTTTAGGCGAAAGTTTAGGGGACAACTATGGATGGCTGGCTCCCACATCACCACAAACTAGTCCTCACCAGTCCATGGCGGAAGTTTAGGGGACAACTTTGGATGGCAGGCTCCCACCAGTCTATAGGGTGTCCGATTTGGGGGGGTCAGCATTGGAGGAGCCCTAATACTCTAGAGCAACCGGCACAACCTAATCTATCAACAATACAGCCCACGTAATAAGAGTCACGCACCTCTTGGACGATATTCTGCTCATAAATATCACAATCACAAATACACTGACTCTACCCTATCAACAATGATGGGATCCAGGACTTCGCTGATCGGTACATAAGTAACAGGGCACCAGGAAGCCTAAGTAAATAAAAATTAAGCACCACGCACCATAGACAACCAATGAGTTCTGAGATACTTTCAGTGCCTTGATCTGCTTCTGTACCTGCAGTACTACCGCTCTTCAGATGGTATGCATCTTTAAATCTTCTGGAACATACCTATCCACCATGAATTACCTTGGAGAGTGAGAGGGTGACCTTGAACAAGACAGTGAAAGTGAATGGTTTCTTCTTGGGCTTCGGCTCCTACTACGGCTTCTGCTATAATGCCGCTTTCTGCACAGGAACAGTAAACATCTGGCGCTATCAACAAAATCATAGTATCATGGTAAGAATATATCTTTGGCTGGAAATAGCCTTCAATGAACCATTTGCAATGCATAGAAAATGCAGCAACTTCTATTAAAGTCATCAATTAATGGGATTGATTCAAAGTACCTTGGTGAACGGCTAAGACTTCTACTCCTGCTACGGAGCCTGTATCGACCTACTTCTGCAAGTTTTTCCTGCCTTTGCCGTTCCTGTTCTCGTTTCTTTGCGGTCTCAGCAGCAGTGTCTTTCCGAACTGTAGCACAAACAGAAACTTAATATAAATTGCATATGAAGATAAATGACCAAGATTTCCCAGGATCACTATCGCAGATAAGAATGAAAAAGAGAAGTAACAAAGACATACTTTGTTTGTTAAGCTGTTTGCTCATTATCCTTTTAAGACGTTCCTGTGGTGTTTCTTTCTTTTCAGCCTGGGGAGTTTTACCAAGTCCTCCAGAAGCACCCTTTAGTTTCGCTAGTGCTGATGATGTGCTGTTGACCATAAATGCATCACAGGTTAGTACATGCCTACAAAGAGCAACTACAACAAGACCTAGCAAAAGTGAGCCCCTAAACGTCCGCGGATGCGTTCGGAAGCGTCTGCGGACAGTGTCCCGTCATCCCTCATTCTCACACATTGCAACTACACTCCCCATTTTCACAATGACCATTTGATCTACGTACATAAACAAACTAGCAAACTAGCTACTCGTCATTGGATATGTCGGTCGATGACCTGGTTGCCGCAGCCGCTGGCCTCATTCTCATTGGCGGCGGGGCGAATCTACAGCGCCTCCTCCTCCGCGAAGAGCTCCTCACACTTCACATTCGCCTCGCCGATAAAGCAGCAGTTCACCGCCACCTCGAGCTCAGACTGGATGGACTCGAGGATGGCCTGCTACTCCTCCGCCTCCTACGCTTGGATGAGCTTGAACTGCGCATGCACGTCCTCCATGACAAATCCGACCTGCTCTAGCGCCTCCGGCTCACCCTCCTCTCCCGCCTCTTCCTCTATCTCCTTGTCCGGCGCCTCCTCCAACATCTCCTACTTTGGCGCCTCCTCCATCTCCTGCTCCGGCACCAACACCACCTACTCCTCAAACTCCGTCGCGCTCGGAGGCAGGCAGGCCACAATGCGAGCAGCCTGGATCTCCAGGGTTAGCATTTTGTAGTACATAATCTTGCATCGAACCATGGCGATTGGTGGACAACGAGGCCAGAACACAAAGGGAGAGGGAAGCGAGGTCGAGGTGGCAGCGCGAACAGGAGAGAGAGGGAGGAAATGGGGACGGCTAGGCTTGAGCTCCGCCGTCCAGCTTAAATAGCCAGGCTTGGCCCCTCGAACAGCGCGCCGGAGCAGCAGCATGAATGCGGACCAGTAACCTTTTGTCGAACGCATGGCTTTCCGCATGGGTCCCGCCCGTCAGTCACGTGGAGGACGCGTCCGGGCCTCCCCAAATCCGCCCCACATATGGGATGGGATTGGAGGTGCCGAACGGCCCGGATGTTTGGGCCAGGTAGGGGATACGGTTGGGTGGCAAATTCATGACCGGGCAGTGACCGGACCGTCCGGCGGACATATGGGACAGGTTTGAGGGGTCCGATTGTAGATGCTCTAAGACCGAAAATAGACATAGCATCCTGGCAACAGATAAATGCATGACTGCAAATAAGTTTAAACTCTTATAGACAAATATAGCATACCAATTCAAACAGCTTGGTTGCACATACAGCTTCTGTGTTTGTAAGGATGTAATCATGTTGACAAACCTGGCAGGTGGTTTCAAAATTTTAGCACTTTTTTCCTGTTCCATGGATAAAGAAGATGCAGGATCACTGTGAAGTGCCTCCAGAATATGGACACCTGATGACCTGCAAAAATGAAGGAGTGTTATAGGCAAACAAAAAAAAAGTAGGAGCGGAGATACTTAGGTCAGAAGCTCCACAGCTGATGGTAGGTTTATGCATGCTAGATCTTATATCTTTCACATATCATGTCTATCTACAAATCAGTTACTCCATCCATCCAGGTTTATAAGACCTATTATTCCTGTCCCAAGTCCAAGTAGTTTAAGCTCGACCAAATTTGTCTAGATCTTGTGATATTGACTTGGGAGTTGTTTAGTTAGGTTTACTGTGGCTTTAATTATAAGCCAAAAAGCACCTATTTGAAAACCAAAGCCAAGGAGCATGCTTTCAAGCCAAAAACTAAAAGCCACAAGTTAAGCCTAACCAAACACCACCTTGGTAGCATGGATGCTGCTTTTTTTTCAATAAACTCAGTCAAATTTAAAATGGTTTGACTTAAGACAAGATTAACAGGTGTTCCTAACCAAACAACTCAGTATAACTTGGATGGAGGGAGCATAGTTTTATGCCAAAAGTAGTACCCTCTTAACCTTGTCTTCACCTATCCTAATCCTGACATATTTGGCTTTTAAGATAATAATAAGACCATGACACTAAGCTGCACTGGATAAATGACAGCAATTGAATCTTTTTGCAAATATTAAAGGTCAAGTTCCCCGACCGGTTAGGTATGTCAGCTCGTATTGGAGACGAAGGCGGAGAGATCCCTGTAACTTTCAGATCACTGGCATCTTCTGAACCTCCAAATTCAGTGATGTATTCAACTCTTGGAGGCTTAGCCTTGCTTCGGTAATTACTATCAGCATGTGTACCACGGGTATGACGTCTGGATGAAGGTGAATGAG
Source organism: Triticum aestivum (assembly GCF_018294505.1). Classification (NCBI taxonomy): domain Eukaryota; kingdom Viridiplantae; phylum Streptophyta; class Magnoliopsida; order Poales; family Poaceae; genus Triticum; species Triticum aestivum. The sequence goes on from NC_057804.1 coordinate 342,229,546, forward strand.
ATCTTGACCGCGACCTTGATCTGTCAAACAAAATATCATGCAGTCAAGCAAAGCAAAGAGCTTATGGTAGATCCAACCAACAAGAAGGATAGTAGCATACATTCTGCCTCTTGAATATGCTTCATATGATGGGCTTCTCCTTTGTTCCCTTAATTATAATATATATGATGTTAAAAGATTCAGACATGGTAGTCAGTAAAACCGTCACTGTTATTTCGATTTACCCATTCAAAAGCTGACAGACACTGTTACCTATAAGGGTCACGATAAGATACCCTTCCAACAGAACGTACTGCCTCCCTCTCTCGCTCCCTCTCAGATTGAGAAGCCTTCCTTCTATCTCTCCGACTCATTTTTTTCTGTATAATTTCTCATGTTATTTCCTACAAAATGCAAATAAAGACACTTATCTGAAGCTATTTAAGTACTGACAATGGATGGGTCGCCTTTAATAATTTCTTTCTGCCGCTTCTCCTCTTCTTTGACCTTTTTGTCCATGTAAACAAGCCAGTTATATCTTTTTATGCCAAATTCCTTTGCTAAGTTTTCCATTTGCTCATCACTGCTATCATCACTACTGAAGTCCTTGCCATCCTCTTCTCCTTCCTCTTCATCTTCATCATCACTGGGCACATCAGAATGTTCATTTCCATCCCCTTTATATGAGTATCCAACCTGCGAATAAGCACCTTTGCTAACTGGAGCCTGTGATGATTGAGATCTGTTGGAAACAAGAAAATAAATGAAGCATAAACTGGGTGCACTGAAAGGAACTGGCAGACCTAATAATAAAAGTAAAGTCTAACTAACATAGTCATATTTTCATCATAGCAACAATGTTAATTACATCAAATAATAATAAAACAAGAGTAACTTCCGCAGAATAACATACAATAGAATATTGTCATAAAACTTAAACTGAAATTTCCATCTCACAATTATTTTCTAAAACCTGGCATACAAGATACAACCTCTAGCTTTGTGATAGTTTTTCCAAGAATTGTAGTTTTTTGAAATTTACTCTAGAAACAGACAAACACGAGCTCCGGGGGTTATACTCAGTAACAACGTAATAGACCTCGATACCCGAGGGTTATATTCAGTAACAACATAATAGACCTCGATACATAACTCTGGTTTACTTCAGTGCAATGGAAAAACATTATAACTGGTCTTCCATTGGTAAATCTTGTTCTGCTTTCAAGTGGCTGGTCCAACAAAGGGTTTAGTTTTTAGCTTGTGTTACAGGCTGGCTTGATAAACTTTTGAGCTGTGGACAATTAAGCTAATTAATTTGATTAAACTTGCAACAAAAGCAATTGTGTTTCCCTGAGCTGGCTTATCCGTGAATCTGAAAGTACCATGCTCATATTGGCACATCCACTCAAGATGAATAGCTTTAAATTCATATATGGCTTTTCCTCAGAAACATTTGTAAGGACAAGACATTATATGATCCTTCAATATTGGTGTGGCCTTTCCAAGAAGAAAACTCTACATTATGTCAATATATGACCTGTCGATATGACCAAATGGGTTAACTTATTTCAATTTTAGAAAGTGCTCCTATGCTCGAGAGACATAAATGCACATATTAACAGAATCAGGAGTGGGGACAATCTTTGTCATATGCATCACCCATTAGTAAACATAGATATCATATGATTTACTTATGCATGTTCCATTTGGTCAAGCACAGAAGCACTCCACTTCAACTCTTATGGGTGGCACTTAAGATATCCATTTAAGCAGATAAGGCTAACATATAATCTAAAATTGATGAGTAGACTTACTTCTCAAAGCTAAAAGGAAGAATAGCTTTTGCTGCCAACTCTTGCGCAATATGTTGTAAACCCGCCTCATCAGAAACTGCAGAGGAAGGCAAATAACTGTCTGGGTAGGTAGCATTAGAAAGTGAAAAGACCAGACAGATGGAAAAGTGAGATCCTTTACATCAGGACGAACCCATAAGTAAGCAAATGGAAGAGTGACAGCAAATCATACAACAACAGCAACAAAATTGAGAAACCAAAAAGGTACCGACATCCTCTACGACGATGCTTAATCAAGTCCCGGTAACGTTCAAAATTAACAAAATCCTCTAGCTCCTCCTCTTCTTCAGATTTTTCCTGAGTTTGAAAAGACCGAGGGCTAGAGTCACGGATGAAGTCAAGTAGTGCACGGCCATCAAATCTGCACATTAAGAGAATGGATATAAATTTTCTTGCTCTTAACATGGTTTAGCAACTCAGATAATACATACCTGTCAATCAGAATATCTTGTTTCCCGTTCCATGGTATCCTGCAGTACAATGAGTACAGTAAATCAGTGGTTCAAATGCTACATTCAAGCGGACATGTAGCGATTTTCTCTTTCTAGATAAACTCAACCAGAAACAGAGACACACATAATATAATTGAAATATTCAAAACTTGTGTCGGAGCTATATGTTAGCCATGTCATTGTCATTTTAAATAAAATTCGAACTGAACCTACTTTGGTAGTACTCCAGCACATGTGAGATGAGTTTTTAGGGTCATGTAACACATTAGACACATATATCAGAACTCACAAACATGTCCACTTTCATCCGTACTAAAAATCTACTCCCTCCGTCCCATAATATAAGAACGTTTTTGACACTAGTGTAGTGTCAAAAACGTTCTTATATTATGGGACGGAGGGAGTAAAACACAAACAGCTGCTATGTCTGCCTCATGTACATGTTGTCCTAAATATATTTACAATACAATTCTTTGCGTATGCGCTAATGCCGCCTAGATTTAAACCCATTTGGATGAACAAATTTCAGTCATAACATAAAAACGGCTACAGTTCAAACGAGATGAAATGCTCTGAAAAATAGAGAGTTTTGCTATCAATGAGCTTGCTTCTACAACTATGCGGGAAGAATAAATTTAGCTAATTTTCTAGAGCAAGCATGAAAATTCTGTAAGCTCCAACATTATTATCAGCATGTGCAAAACCAAATTCCTGGTTTCCTGCAACACAGGGCCAAAACTAAATATTTACACAATATAAAATCTGAGCACCTACTAAACCAATCACAGCTAGGAACTGATCAATCTATGCTTCAGCACGTGGCTGAATCCAATCTATTACAAAAAAAAAAAACATTTTGTCAACTTCCCCACACCATCAAACGGGCCCAATCAACTCTAGAAAATACCACACTTTATTTGGCACATTCACAAACAAGTAAATATGCCGCCTTGAAAATGGAAACAAAATCCTATGCACCGATAGCCAGCGTCCTAACTATTCATAGAAGAGACGGGTTACAGAAACGTAATAGATACAATCTAGCCAATTGATGAATTACCGGTGTACAGATACTGGTTTACTACAAACACTTGCAAGAGGAATCTATTCGTTGCACGATATCATGAAACTTAATCTGCATCCATTAGACAGCACTGCCGATCCATCAGATGGACAGCTAATTCGACCAAATCCAGCATGCTGCTGTCATAACAAACAACACAGCCCATCACATGACATCAACTGGACAGACGGAGTGTGCGTGAGAGAGCGGCGGCACGCACAATCCCTGCTGGTCCTCGGTGGCCTGATATAGTGAGTCGTCGCGGTGGACGCGGCACCGGGCGCCGGAGACCTGGAGGGACTGGTGCGGATCGCCGCGGCGGCGGGCGAGGTAGGCGTAGCGCCGCTGGGCCCGGCGCCGCGCACCGTCCATGAGGTCGTGGACCTTCCGCTCCGACCGCCGCGCCTCGTGCCACATCGCACCCCTCCTCCCGAAAGGTTCTGGAAGCTCTGGGGAGGCGGTTCTGCATTAACCTAATCCTAATCCTAGACGAAGATGCCAGAGGATGCGCCGCAACGGTGGAAGAGAGGTGGCCAAACGGGCCGGCCCGGCCGATTGTAATCGTGCCTGGCACCAGGATGCGCCGCAACGGTGGAGGAGAGGTGGCCAAACGGGCCGGCCCGGCCGATTGTAATCGTGCCTGGCACGGCCTGTGTAATAATCATCCTCTGGCGGGCCGGGCCGGGCCGGCCCGCCTGTTGCAGTCTGCAGCCCAGTCATGGCCCAACTGATAATTGGGCCGGCCTGTCAGGCACGCTGGCCCACCTGCTGTTTGGCCTATTTGACTTTTTTGGCCTATTTTTTCCTACTAGGCTAGTATTAGGTCATAGTCATGTCGGCCCGCGTGCTCAGCCTAGCAGCACAAGCACGACCCATGGCGTACCGCGTGCCGGGCCCGATCTGTTTAGCCCGTGTCGTGTCTGCCCATGGCGGGCCGTGCCGGCGTGCTTGTGGGCTGGCCTGATTGGCCCCGCCCGTTTAGCCAGCTATACGGTGGAGAAAGATAGGTGACCAAGATGTCGAAACCCCACGACCGAGAGGGCTCCTCTCGAAGGGGGCCACATGTCACCCAAACCAAATTTGCCACAAGCACCTGAGCTTTGGGTTGACTACGTCAAGTTTAGTTTGCATCCTCTGCATAGTGTAAATTACAGTAGGCCCAATCTATATCTAGAAAAACGATTGATCTAAGCGTTCCTCGCGAGCGAGGCTGAGAGCGCTTTAAGTTTCATGCGGGTCAGTTTCTATGTGCGAGCTAGGCAACCAAAACAACTCACTACTTAGCACGTCGGAGTCAGGTTGGGTTTGATGCAGCCTACCAAAACCGTCCTAGCATATCCGTTAAAGTTGCATCCCCTAAAATTCGTTTGCATGAGGCTTATAAAAATTTTGCGGGGTGAGTTTACACGATCTATTTTGCGCCAAAGACCTCGGGGTACCGCAAATTTCTCCGAGCTTTGCAAAATCATGATTTTTAACAATATAAACCCAATAGAATCACAATATCAATTAAACGTATGAAAACAAATGATCCGAAACGCAATTCACAATACAACAATCGTCTTCATTACAACGAATGTTCGAATAGAAATAGTTATTACAACAACAAATTGTTCAAACCTCACACAAATACAACAACAAATTGTTCAAATTAAAATAAGAGTCTATCTCCCATAGAGTTGCCACTGATGCTCAAATCTTCTTGAAGCTGGTAGTGTGAAGAAATGTAGTGATCTCATTTGCATCTTCGATAGGCTTCACACAGCTACCAACATTGTCATAATAAAACACTAAGTCCAAATCCCTCTCATCCTCGATGACCATGTTGTGTAAAATTACACAAGCAGTCATTGTCGGTGTCTAAGAACCTGGCATTGGGTTGTTAGCTACAACCCATTGTGAATTCGGCCAGTGACTGAATGTGTCTCGCTTTCTAAGTCAGCGATCGTTGGACGTGGAAGAATAAAATGTAGAACACACAAGAACTACCCAGGTTCGGGCCACCGTTGTGTTGTAATACCATACTCCTGCCTTTGGTATGATATTTCTCAGAGTTGGCTATGATAGATGTGTTGAGTTGCTTGTGAATCAGTTGCCTCCTAAGGCAGTCGTCCTTCCCTATTTATATTACTCTGAGGGCCCCTCTCTCCCTTAGGGGGGAGGGCTCTCATTGGCTAGGTATAAACAAAGTAGGAGGTAGCATGCCCAGGACAAGCATGCTCGGTTGCTTGCAGCTCGGTCGTCCGTGCAAGGATGATTGATGTCGGGGCAGCGTATTACCCTGACGATATCAGGTTGTACCCAAGCTCATACAGAATGGGTGGCCTCGAAGCACCGTTCCTGTAGCCACGTGCGGAGCAGGTGAATCTTCGGGTGCCACTATTGATGACTTCGCCTTGTCGGAGCCCATGCGTTGGGACGATTCATGACACGCCCCTTCACAACCATTAGCGTAGGTAGCACTTGAGGGGGGAATGGGCCGCATTTAATGCTTCTAACTTTAGGATTTTTGTTACTTGTGAGGCGAAGGACGGTGATGCAGAATGGCTTCCCGGGGCTCCAGGAGGTGCTTCTCGGGGTCGAGAAGCCTATGGAGCGTCGTGTGCCATTCTTAGGAGGCACGTGTTTGGAACCTCCCAAAGTAAAACTTCATCATCATTGTTTTGGGAGTAGTCTTGTCTTGGGGACCACAGTCAAGCTCTAGGTCTGTAGGCCCGTGGTACCCCGGTTCCTATTGGGCTTACAGTAGCCCCCCGGCCCATCTTCCTCCGCGTGGGTCCACGGTCGCTAGGAGGGAGATGCGGCCTAATAGCACTGGGGGCTTGACACGTGGCAGCTTCCGTCGCCTTATGAGGACTAGCATCAGCAGCCCCCATTACATCACATTTACCACGGGGTAATGGATTACCTCATGGAAAAATGGGGTGCCTCCTTGATTCTCGCATCATGCCCGTTGTACCACCTCAGGGGGTGGGGATCGTGGAGCGTATTGTTAGTGTAACGCCCGGATAATTAGGCTACAGTAAAACTCTCGTAATGATGCCATGTCATCTATGTTACTGTTGCTAATCAAATGTTAGTTCAAAACATTTCAAATTCAAAAATGAATTAGTGACAAACACCCAAAGTTTTCAAAATTTGAAACAAAAATGTTCGGACAATGCCAAATATGGCATAGGCAATTATGGTGTAGATGACACAATTTTATAAAATACTTAAATGCCCAAATTAAATAGAACAGAAAACAAAGCTAAAAAGAAAAGGAAAAGAAAAGGAAAAAGAAGAAACCGCCCTTCCCTCCTGGGCTGAAAGGCCCAGCTAGCCAACAGCCAGCCACCCAACCGGCCCAGCCGACCCAGCTCCCCGCACCGCACCCTCTTCCTGTTCCTCGGTTGCGCGCCGCTACAGGGCGCGGTCGCCACCGGACCCCCTCGCCGGCATCGAGGAGGGGATAAGGTCGCCACGCCTCCGCCTCCTCGATTCCGCCTCCCACTCGCCCACACTCTCGCCCTCGGTCCCTGCGCCTCTCCCTCTCCCCTCAGATCTACCCCGCTCTCCTCTCCCATCGCATCCGAGCACCGTCATGGACCCGCCGCCGTGAAACGCGTGGCCACAGCCACCACCTCACCTCGCCAGCGTGTCCGTCGTCTCCGCCATCATCTTCCTCGTCGACCGGTGGCCGCAGCTGGAGCTCGGAGGCGCTGCTGCAACGGCCCCCTTCTTCCCCATCTCCGGCGACACCCCCCTGCAGCTACTAAACCCCCAAGGGCCACCGTGTGCGCCGCTCGGTGAGCCCCGCTCCCTCCCCTCTCTCTCTCTCTCTCGTCGGCGTTCGCTAGTTGAACGCACCGCCCCCAACTTGCCCGAGCGCGTCGCCGCTCGCGCTCGTCGTCGGCAGCCGTCCGGTGACCATTTGGTCCCGAGCTCGTGACGTTGTGCTCGCAGGTGCACGTAGGCCTCGCCCCATCATTCTGTTTTCCCAATAGCGCACCGCATCGCCGTTGCCGTTACTCGCCCGAAACGCCCCGCCGCCGGGGACGTCGTGCTGCTCGTCTCCGGCCACCTCCGGCCACGCCACTGGTCCTAGTAGACGCGGCATCGACTCCCCGTTCGAACGCAACCCCCTGCGTCAATTTTGGTGGCCCGTAGCCAAACCCCGCGGCCTCCCGTGCGCCGCCACCGCGTTTTGCCTCGTCGGCGACCATTCCGGCCACCCCGTCGTCATGCTCCCCTCCATCAGACGTGGCGCGAAGAGGCCGTTCCAGAGAGCCTGGCCGCACCCGATTTGGTGCCGCGTAGGAGAATCCCGACGCTCGCCGGCGTTCGGTCGCTGCGCGCGAGCTCGTCAGAGCTACTTAGGCGGCTCCGCTGAGCTGGCACACCGGGGCCCACCCCTGGGTCACTGCATGTGGGCCTGGGGGGCCCAACTCGCCACGTTGACCGAAGTCAACTATTCTGACGTGGCAGCTACTGCCACTGACATGCGGGCCCCATGCCATAAAACGAATAAAAACAAATAGATAAACTGCTAATTAATTAAATTAATTAATTAAAACATAATCTCTCACTGACTACTGGGCCCCACTTGCTAATCAACCCATTTAGTTAGTTTTAAAACTCTATTAATGCCCCTGACAATGACATGTGGGTCCTACTGGTACTGGACCCACATGTCTGGTTTGACTGGTCAACCGACCAGTTGACCTGCTGACATCACTGTGATGTCATGCCTGTGTCATCATGCATTGTTCTGGATAATCTTGGATTTAAATAAATAATTAAAATCAGAAAATGATTAAATCTTTAGAAAATCATATAAAATAATCCGTAACTCGGATGAAAATACTTTCAACATGAAAGTTGCTCAGAACGACGAGACGAATCCGGATACGCAGCCCGTTCGTGCGCCACACATCCCTATCATAGCAAACACGTAACTTTCCCCCTCTGGTTCATCTGTCCGAAAATGCGAAACACCGGGAATACTTTCCCGGATGTTTCCCCCCTTCATCGGTATCACTTACTACCGCGATTGGGCACACCTAGCATCGTTACTTGTCATGTCATGCATCGATATGCATCTGTTTGCATGGTATTCATTGTTTCTTCCCCCTCTTCTCTCCGGTAGACTACGAGACCGACGCTGCTGCTGCCCAGTTCGACTACGGAGTTGACGACCCCTCCTTCTTGCCAGAGCAACCAGGCAAGCCCCCCCTTGATCACCAGATATCACCTATTCTTCTCTATACTGCTTGCATTAGAGTAGTGTAGCATGTTACTATTCGGTTACTCCTATTCTGTTGCATAGCCTGTCATTGTTGCTACATTCATTGATACCTTACCCGCAATCCTAAATGCTTAGTATAGGATGCTAGTTTATCATCATTGGCCCTACATTCTTGTCAGTCTGCCTTGCTATACTATTGGATCGTGATCACTCGGGAGGTGATCACGGGTATATACTATACATATATACATACTATACAGATGGTGACTAAAGTCGGGTCGGCTCGTTGAGTGCCCGCGAGTGATTCACGGATTGGGGGCTGAAAGAACCTTTGTCCCGACGGCCCTCTATGTGGATCTTTGTGGCGGAGCGACAGGGCAGGTTGAGACCACCTAGGCGAGAGGTGGGCTTGGCCCTGGTCGGTGTTCGCGGTTGCTTCATAATAACACGCTTAACGAGATCTTGGTATTTGATCTGAGTCTGGCCACTGGCCTATACGCACTAACCAACTACGCAGGAAAGATATGGGCACTCGACGTCGTGGTATCAGTCGAAGCCTTCTAGACGTCAGCGACTGAGCGGCGCGCGCCAGATTGGACCGCGTAACGTGACTTCCTTTGTAATGGAGGTTGCTAGGTCTGCTTCTGGCCGCCCTCGCAACATGCATGTGTGCAATGGGCGATGGGCCTAGACCCCTGCGCCATAGGAGTTAGACCGGCGTGCTGACCTCTCTGTTAGGCCTAGGTGGGGCTGCGACGTGTTGATCTTCCGAGGCCGGGCATGACCCAGAAAAGTGTGTCCGGCCAAATGGGATCGAGCGTGTTGGGTTATGTGGTACACCCCTGTAGGGAGGTTTATCTATTCGAATAGCCGTGTCCCTCGGTAAAAGGATGACCCGGAGTTGTACCTTGACCTTATGACAACTAGAACCGACTACTTAATAAAACACACCCAGACAAGTTCCACAGACAACCCGGTGATCGCTTTTCCATAGGGCGACGAGGGGAGGATCGCCGGGTAGGATTATGCTATGCGATGCTACTTGGAGGACTTCAATCTACTCTCTTCTACATGCTGCAAGACGGAGGCTGCCAGAAGCGTAGTCTTCAATAGGACTAGCTATCCCCCCTTATTCTGGCATTCTGCAGTTCAGTCCACTGATATTGCCTTCTTACACATATACACATGCATATGTAGTGTAGCTCCTTGCTTGCGAGTACTTTGGATGAGTACTCACGGTTGCTTTGCTCCCCTTTCCCCGTTTTCCTCTTCTTCTCGGATGCCGCAACCAGACGTTGGAGCCCAGGAGCCAGACGCCACCGTCGACGACGACCTACTACACTGGAGGTGCCTACTACTACGTGCAGGCCGCTGACGACGACCAGGAGTAGTTAGGAGGATCCCAGGCAGGAGGCATGCGCCTCTTTCGATCTGTATCCCAGTTTGTGCTAGCCTTCTTAAGGCAAACTTGTTTACTTATGTCTGTACTCAGATATTGTTGCTTCCGCTGACTCGTCTATGATCGAGCACTTGTATTCGAGCCCTCGAGGCCCCTGGCTTGTATTATGATGCTTGTATGACTTATTTATGTTTTAGAGTTGTGTTGTGATATCTTCCCGTGAGTCCCTGATCTTGATCGTACACGTTTGCGTGCATGATTAGTGTACGATTGAATCGGGGGCGTCACAAGTTGGTATCAGAGCCGACTGCCTGTAGGAATCCCCCTTCCACACTCCTTGGCCGAAGTCGAGTCTAGTCACTACAAAACTTTTACTAACTTGGTTGTGTGCCTTACGGGCCCACGTCGCCATTGGGTGGTATTAGGATCTTTTACTTCTCGACCTTTACTCTGGGGCTCTGAACTCTCTCCTACTCGGGTTAAACGAATTTACTAACTCTAACATTAGGATCCCGTTACCACGTTCACCCCAAAGTTGGATAAGCCATAGTTATTCTGTAGGATAGTATTTTGAATAGTACCCACATTGTCATTTGACTCCATTGAAACATCTTTGTTTTCAGATGGAACCCACGAGGCAGGTCGTGCGCCACACGGCGGCCATTGGTGCCTCAGGATCACCTGCTGTGCTAGCTGAGATGATGACCTATCTGGGTTATCGCTGGCACCCTGAGTACACCGTATACGAGGAGTACCAGGACTTTAACCAGGAGCAGTACCGTGCCATCGTCCACCTCTACTCTCGGGAGTATGACTCCACTACCGTGCTGCACACCGCTCATGGTGTTGGAGTGACCATCGAGATGGCAGTTCACGATGCTGCCTATGCTGCTCTGACACGTCTTCGTGGAGAGTATCGGGCATTGGACACTTCCCCTTTTAGGCACATTGCTATCTCATCCGACGTTGGTGCGGAGGGATACTACACTGCTGCCTACTCCACCGTCACCCGAGAGCCCTTCCACCATCAGAGCCTGGTTCTGCATGCTGATGGGTTGGACCGAGCTAACCGAGCTCTTCGCCACGAGTTGTACACCACTCGTCAGCACCTTTATAGGGCTCTGACGCTGTTGCACCCCTTTGTTCTATCTAGACAGCTGCCGCGTTCTGCGATCTACCCAGCTAGGACCGTGATGCCCGACAGTGTCGGTTGGCCAGAGGTGGGAGGCTACTCTCCCGCACTTGGTCCTCTTCTGCCACCTGAGCGTCGGGCTCTACACCAGAGTATCCGCGGCCCCCAGGCCGCTGACGTGGACTATCCGTTGCCTCACTACCAGTTGTCAGGCTACGACTACCTCCACAGTACCTCCTGGGACTGATGTAGTCTTGCTTATTAGTATTAGATGCATTCGCCGCGAGCCTGCGTGCCGCCTATGATGACTTAGTCTATGTACTGAACTTTACTGACTGTGTACTGAACTCTATGTCCGACCCCTTTTGTAAGATATGCCGACTACTATGTAGTATCTGTCGTGCTCCTTTCATTATGCATGTTTCATCATGAATGATTCTTGTCTATGCAAATTTCTCAATGCTGAACTACCCCTGTTATATATTAGCAGGATGGTTAGACCAGCTGGTCATGGTCGTGGCGACAACGCCCCACCACCGCCTGAGTACATGGCTGGTATGGTCCAACAGCTCGAGATGAATCGCCAGTTCATGGAGAATATGATGGCTCAGTTCCCTCGCCCCAATATGAACGAGCAGCCAGCCCAAGTGACTCTGCAGGATTTCATGCGCCTCAACCCAACCGTGTACCGCAGCTCAACTCAGCCGCTGGATGCTGATGACTGGCTCCGTGACATCACCTATGAGATGGAGTCTGCTGATGTAGCCCCTGCCCGCTATGTCACCTTTGCTTCCTTCTTTCTGAAGGGACCCGCAGCTCAATGGTGGGACAGCCACAGGCGTACTCTGCCAGTTGGGACAATCATCACCTGGCCAGACTTTCAAGCTGCCTTTCGTGCCCGCTTCATTCCTCAGGGGATCATGGACAGGAAGAAGCGTGAGTTCCGCAACCTCACCCAGGGCAACAAAACTGTGGAAGCTTATCAGCGGGAGTTTCTGGACTTGTCCCGCTATGCTGAAGAAGACATTGCAACTGATGCACGCAGACAGGAGAAGTTCCGTGACGGCCTTCAAGCTGACATCAAGCTCGCACTTCTAGTGCATGACTTTGCCGATTTCGCCACCTTGGTGAACAAGGCCATCAATGTTGAGACTGGTCTGCAGGAACACCAGAGCTCTCACAGGCGCAACCGTGACACCGGCTCATCTTTGGGCCCGCCATCGCAGAAGCGTAAGATATGGATCCCGAACAACATGTATCATCCAAATGCACCTGCCCCAAGGCAGACCTATGCTGCACCTCGTCTGCCTCCTCCACCATCTAGGCAGCCAAGGCTTCCAGCTCCACCACCCCGAGCTCCTGCTCCCACTCCCAATAATGGTATGTGCTTCAGGTGTGGTCAGCCAGGACACCGTGCTAGGGAATGCAACCAGAACCAGAATCAACTGGCCCTTCCAGCAGCTGGCCGTGGTAACAACCAGCCCCGCAACAACAATGCCAAGTCTTATGGTCATGTTCATGCCAACCACGTTGATCTGAACGAAGCTCAAGACCAGCCTGCTACTGTGATGGGTACACTCCTCGTAAATTCAGTACCAGCATTTGTTTATTTGATACAGGAGCATCACATTCATTCATGTCAGAAGATTTTGCATTCATGCATGGCATTAAAAGCGAAGACATGAACGCTTCACTATTAGTACACACCCGTGCGGGCCAATGTCGGACCTCCATGATTTGCAACGACATCCCCGTTGAAATCGAAGGACTAGAATTCCTTGTCTCTCCCATCGTACTGAAGTCCTGTAGCATTGATCGCATTCTGGGAATGAATTGGTTAAAAGCGCATACTACTTCTATAGTTTGCGCCACTAAGACCGTCCATCTGCTACACCCTTCTGATGAAATAATTAGCTACAATGCTCGTCTGGTTCAGAATGCCGAGGCAAGGCTTTATGCCTTGAACGCATTGAACATTGCACCCCTCGAGGGCATTGAAAATATTCCTGTCGTTCGCGAATTCCAAGATGTCTTTCCTGAAGAACTTCCACGGATTCCCCCTGCTAGAGCTGCCGAATTCATCATTGACTTAAAACCACGCACCACTCCTATAGCCAAACGACTTTACAAGATGCCGCCGCATTAACTCATTGAGCTTAAGGAGGAAATCGACAAATCTCTTCGAAGTGGTTTCATTCGCCCAAGTTGCTCTCCTTGGGGAGCACCTTCTCTCTTTGTCAAGAAGAAGGATGGGACAAACCAATTGGTCCAAGACTACCGCCCTATTAACCAGGCTACCATTCAGAACAAAATATCCTCTTCCTCGGATCAATGATCTATATGATCAACTGGCTGGTTCGTTAGTGTTCTCTAAACTCGACTTGAGGTTGGGTTACCACCAGATCCGTGTTCGTGAAGAAGATATCCCAAAGACCGCATTTGTGACTCGCTATGGTTCATACGAGTACACCGTCATGTCTTTTGGATTAACCAATGCTCCAGCCACCTTCTCTCGTCTGATGAACTATATCTTTATGGAATACCTCGACAAATTTGTCGTGGTTTATCTGGATGATATCCTTGTATATTCCAAGAATGAAGAAGAACATGCTGAACATCTTCGTCTTGTTCTGGAAAAGCTTAGAGAGCATCAACTCTATGCCAAGTTCTCCAAGTGTGAATTCTGGCTTCCCGAAGTAACCTATCTTGGGCATGTCATCTCTAAGGATGGTATTGCCGTCAACCCTGAACGAGTTCAGGCTATTCTCGATTGGACTCCTCCGAAGAATGTCAAGCAAGTCAGAAGTTTTCTCGGACTCGCCAGCTATTGCCGTCGATTCGTCGAGAACTTCTCCAAGATCGCTAGACCTCTGACTAACCTGCTTCATAAGGGCGTCAAGTTTGAGTGGACAGAAAAGTGTCAGGAAAGTTTCCAGGCGCTCAAAGACAAGTTGACCTCTGCCCCAGTGCTTGCTCCTCCAGATACTAAGAAGGACTTCGTCATTTATTGTGATGCTTCACGTCAAGGCCTAGGCGCTGTCCTAATGCAAGAGCGCAAAGTGATTGCTTATGCCTCTCGTCAATTGCGCCCTCACGAAGAGAACTATCCAGTTCACGACCTCGAGCTTGCTGCTGTTATCCATGCACTGAAACAGTGGCGACATTACCTTCTCGGTAATCGTTGCGAGATCTTCACCGACCACCAAAGTCTGAAGTATCTGTTTACTCAACCAGATCTGAACCTCCGTCAGCAGAGATGGATGGAGATTGTTGCAGATTTTAACCTGGGTATTTCGTATACCCCAGGCAAGGCTAATGTAATGGCTGATGCCTTGAGCCGCAAGTCTTACTGCAACCACCTCCAGGTTCACAAAGTTCAGCCCTCGCTTGTTGAAGAATTCAGAAAGCTGAACCTCCATATTGTTCCTCCTGGTGCACTCGCTCCCCCTCCTCCGGAGTTTCGCAAGATGAACCTCCACGTTGTTTCCCGGGGTTCTCTCAATACCATAGTTGCTAGACCAGATCTTGTGGACACCATCAAATGGATACAGAAATGTGACGATGAAGTCGAGAGGATTAAACGTTATCTCGCAGAAGGAAAGCCCTCATTCTTCACTGTTGATGACGCAGGCACCTTATTCTTCAAAGGTCGCCTAGTGGTACCGAGTAAGAGGGAAAACCTGAATCTGACTCCAAGGGTTATGAAAGAAGCTCATGATACACCTTTGTCTATTCATCCCGGTAGTACCAAGATGTACCAAGACATTCGTCAGAGATTCTGGTGGTCTAATATGAAGCAAGATATTGCTCGTTATGTTGCTGAGTGTGACGTTTGTCGTCGTATCAAAGCAGAGCATCAAAGGCCTGCTGGAACTCTGCAACCTATCTCTATTCCTGAATGGAAATGGGACCATGTTGAAATGGACTTCGTCACTGGATTCCCCAAATCGCAGAAAGGTAATGATGCTATTCTTGTCGTCATTGACCGGCTTTCTAAAGTTGCACATTTTCTGGCTGTCAAGGAAACGATCACTGCTAGTCAGCTGGCAAACCTCTACATGTCCAGAATTGTCTCGCTTCACGGTATTCCATTGGTAATCAGTTCAGACCGTGGCAGTTTATTCACTTCAAGATTCTGGGCAAGTTTCCAAGAAGCTATGGGGACTCATCTGTCTTTCAGCACTGCTTTTCATCCTCAGTCGCAAGGGCAAGTTGAACGTGTCAACCAAGTTCTCGAAGACATGCTTCGAGCTTGTGTTATTTCCTTCGGCAAGAAATGGGAGGAATCTCTCCCGTATGCTGAGTTCTCTTATAATAATAGCTATCAAGCTAGTCTGAAGATGGCCCCCTTCGAAGTGTTATATGGACGAAAGTGCCGAACCCCTCTGAACTGGTCAGAAACTGGGGAACGTCCACTCTTCGGTCCGGATATTATCCAACATGCCGAAGAACAAGTTCGCATTATTCGCGAGAATCTCAAGACTGCCCAGTCGCGTCAGAAGAGTCAGCATGACCGTCATCATAAGGACATGGTTTATCGACCTGGCGAGAAGGATTATCTTCGAGTCACACCAATGAAGGGTGCTCACCGCTTCGGGATCAAGGGCAAGCTAGCTCCTCGCTATATTGGTCCTTTCACTATTCTGGAAAGGCGTGGAAAAGTGGCATACCAACTGGAGCTTCCGCCGAACCTTTCTCAGGTTCACGATGTGTCCACGTGTCACAGCTCCGTCGTTGCTTGAAGGACCCAATCCGAGGAGTGGATCATGAAGTGCTCGAATTGCAACAGGACCTCTCCTATAAAGAGCATCCAGTTCGCACTCTCGACCAAGCTGAACGCCGCACACGTCAGAAGGCGATCAAGTTCCTCAAGGTCCAGTGGTCGCACCATTCTGAAGATGAAGCCACTTGGGAACGTGAGGATCGTCTGCGCGAAGAATACCCCACACTTTTTACATCTACCTCCTAAATCTCGAGACGAGATTTCTTGTAGTGGAGGAGATTTGTAACGCCCGGATAATTAGGCTACAATAAAACTCTCCTAATGATGCCATGTCATCTCTATTACTGTTGCTAATCAAATGTTAGTTCAAAACATTTCAAATTCAAAAATGAATTAGTGACAAACACCCAAAGTTTTCAAAAGTTGAAACAAAAATGTTCAGACAATGCCAAATATGGCATAGGCAATTATGGTGTAGATGACACAATTTTATAAAATACTTAAATGCCCAAATTAAATAGAACAGAAAACAAAGCTAAAAAGAAAAGGAAAAGAAAAGGAAAAAGAAGAAACCCCCCTTCCCCTTGGGCCGAAAGGCCCAGCTAGCCAATAGCCAGCCACCCAACCGGCCCAGCCGGCCCAACTCCCCGCACCGCACCCTCTTCCTGTTCCTCAGTTGCGCGCCGCTACAGGGCGCGGTCGCCACCGGACCCCCTCGCCGGCGTCGAGGAGGGGATAAGGTCGCCACGCCTCCGCCTCCTCAATTCCGCCTCCCACTCGCCCCCGCTCTCACCCTCGGTCCATGCGCCTCTCCCTCTCCCCTCAGATCCAGCCCGCTCTCCTCTCCCATCGCATCCGAGCGCCGTCATTGACCCGCCGCCGTGAAACGCGCGGCCACAGCCACCACCTCACCTCGCCAGTGTGTCTGTCGTCTCCGCCATCGTCTTCCTCGTCGACCGGTGGCCGCAGCTGGAGCTCAGAGGCGCTGCTGCAACGGCCCCCTTCTTCCACATCTCCGGTCGCCGCCGTTCTTCCCCAACTCCAGCGACACCCCCCTGCAGCTACTAAACCCCCAAGGGCCACCGTGTGCGCCGCTCGGTGAGCCCTGCTTCCTCCCCTCTCTCTCTCATTGGTGTTCGCTAGTTGAACGCGCCGCCCCCAACTTGCCCGAGCGCATCGCCGCCCGCGCTCGTCGTCGGCAGCCGTCCGGTGACCATTTGGTCCCGGGCTCGTGCCGTTGTGCTCGCGGGTGCACGTAGGCCTCGCCCCGTCCTTTTGTTTTCCCAATAGCGCGCCTCATCGCCGCTGTCGTTACTCGCCCGAAACGCCCCGCCGCTGGCAATGTCGTGTTGCTCATCTCCGGCCACCTCCGGCCACGCCACCGGTCCTAGTAGACGCGACATCGACTCCCCGTTCGAACGCAACCCCCTGTGTCAACTTTGGTGGCCTGTAGCCAAATCCCGCAGCCTCCCGTGTGCCGTTGCCGCGTTTAGCCTTGTCGGCGATCATTTCGGCCACCCCCGCCATCGTGCTCCCCTCCATTGGACGCGGCGCGAAGAGGTCGTCCAAGACAGCCGCTGCGCGCGAGCTCGCCAGAGCTACTCCGGCAGCTCCGCTGAGCTGGCACACCGGGGCCCACCCCTGGGTCACTGCGTGTGGGCCTGGGGGCCCCAACTGGCCACGTTGACCGAAGTCAACTATGCTGACGTGGCAGCTACTGCCACTGACATGATAGATAAACTGCTAATTAATTAAATTAAATTAATTAAAACCTAATCTCTCACTGACTACTGGGCCCCACCTGCTAATCAACCCATTTAGTTAGTTTTAAAACTCTGTTAATGCCCCTGACAATGACATGTGGGTCCCACTGGACCACCTGTCTGGTTTGACTGGTCAACTGACCAGTTGACCTGCTGACATCACTGTGATGTCATGCCTGCGTCAGCATGCACTGTTCTGGATAATGTTGGATTTAAATAAATAATTAAAATCAGAAAATGATTAAATCTTTAGAAAACCATATAAAATAATCCGTAACTCAGATGAAAATAGTTTCTACAAGAAAGTTGCTCAGAACGACGAGATGAATCCGGATACGCAGCCCGTTCGTCCGCCACACATTCCTAGCATAGCAAACACGCAACTTTCCCCCTCTGGTTCATCTGTCCGAAAACGCGAAACACCGGGAATACTTTCCCGGATGTTTCCCCCTTCGTCGGTATCACCTACTACCGCGATTGGGCACACCTAGCATCGTTACTTGTCATGTCATGCATCGATATGCATCTGTTTGCATGGTATTCATTGTTTCTTCCCCCTCTTCTCTCCGGTAGACTACGAGACCGACGCTACTGCTGCCCAGTTCGACTATGGAGTTGACGACCCCTCCTTCTTGCCAGAGCAACCAGGCAAGCCCCCCCTTGATCACCAGATATCGCCTATTCTTCTCTATACTGCTTGCATTAGAGTAGTGTAGCATGTTACTGTTCGGTTACTCCTATTCTGTTGCATAGCCTGTCATTGTTGCTACATTCATTGATACCTTACCCGCAATCCTAAATGCTTAGTATAGGATGCTAGTTTATCATCATTGGCCCTACATTCTTGTCAGTCTGCCTTGCTATACTATTGGGCCGTGATCACTCGGGAGGTGATCACGGGTATATACTATACATATATACATACTATACAGATGGTGACTAAAGTCAGGTCGGCTCGTTGAGTGCCCGCGAGTGATTCACGGATTGGGGGCTGAAAGGACCTTTGTCCCGACGGCCCTCTGTGTGGATCTTTGTGGCGGAGCGACAGGGCAGGTTGAGACCGCCTAGGCGAGAGGTGGTCCTGGCTAGTTGGCGTTCGCGGTTGCTTCATAATAACACGCTTAATGAGATCTTGGTATTTGATCTGAGTCTGGCCACTGGCCTATACGCACTAACCAACTACGCGAGAAAGATATGGGCACTCAACGTCGTGGTATCAGCCGAAGCCTTCTAGACGTCGGCGACTGAGCGGCGCGCGCCAGATTGGACCGCATAACGTGACTTCCTTTGTAATGGAGGTTGGTAGGTCTACTTCCGGCCGCCCTCGCAACGTGCAGGTGTGCAATGGGCGATGGGCCCAGACCCCTGCGCCATAGGAGTTAGACCGGCGTGCTGACCTCTCTGTTAGGCCTAGGTGGGGCTGCGACGTGTTGATCTTCGGAGGCCGGGCATGACCCAGAAAAGTGTGTCCGGCCAAATGGGATCAAGCGTGTTGGGTTATGTGGTGTACCCCTGCAGGGAAGTTTATCTATTCGAATAGCCGTGTCCCTCGGTAAAAGGACGGCCCGGAGTTGTACCTTGACCTTATGACAACTAGAACCGGATACTTAATAAAACACACCCAGACAAGTTCCACAGACAACCCGGTGATCACTTTTCCACAGGGCGAGGAGGGGAGGATTGCCGAGTAGGATTATGCTATGCGATGCTACTTGGAGGACTTCAATCTACTCTCTTCTACATGCTGCAAGACGGAGGCTGCCAGAAGCGTAGTCTTCGATAGGACTAGCTATCCCCCCCTTATTCTGGCATTCTGCAGTTCAGTCCACTGATATTGCCTTCTTACACATATACCCATGCATATGTAGTGTAGCTCCTTGCTTGCGAGTACTTTGGATGAGTACTCACGGTTGCTTTGCTCCCCCTTCCCCCCCCGTTTTCCTCTTCTTATCGGATGCCGCAACCAGACATTGGAGCCCAGGAGCCAGACGCCACAGTCGACGACGACTCCTACTACACTGGAGGTGCCTACTACTACGTGCAGGTCGCTGACGACGACCAGGAGTAGTTAGCAGGATCCCAGGCAGGAGGCCTGCGCCTCTTTCGATCTTTATCCCAGTTTGTGCTAGCCTTCTTAAGGCAAACTTGTTTACTTATGTCTGTACTCAGATATTGTTGCTTCCGCTGACTCGTCTATGATCGAGCACTTGTATTCGAGCCCTCGAGGCCCCTGGCTTGTATTATGATGCTTGTATGACTTATTTATGTATTTAGAGTTGTGTTGGGATATCTTCCCGTGAGTCCCTGATCTTGATCATACACGTTTGCGTGCATGATTAGTGTATGATTGAATTGGGGGCGTCACAGTCAGGTGCGCGGTACTTCACCTGCTCTTGATAAAGAGCAGGAGGTCCCGAAGTGCCACTGTGTCACATCACTCCTTCCTCCTGTTCTGCGCTTTTCGCCCCCGTGCGCCTCTTCATGTCACAAGCTCTCTCCTCTTCCATGATCCACAAGCAACTACAGGATGTCCTAGTGCGAACAGATAGGGACCAATCGACCAAACTGTGTACGGTGCATGCTCACATACGTATGGTTAAAACTGTCACTAGTAAATACTATCTGGTGGCGATCACAAATAACATTGATTAGGCTGTGCAAATCTCGATACAGTTGATCTATGTTTTTTCGATGAGCAAAACATCGAAATGCAGCCAATCATGAGTTGCTAGATGCATACAGATCATCAGATGAACTGTTTGCGATGTGCCAAACCAATATAAATGGTTAGCCAGATCTAGGTGTATGCGATAGACGGCATACATGTCACCTGGATGAACTGTTTGTGATAAGCCAAAACAAACACTAACTATTCAGCTTAATAAGATGTGTGTGCTACCCGGCAATCAGGCCAGTAATCAGAATTGTGTGGGAAGACTAATAATAACACAGACGTTCCTACTAATTGATACGTTTCCCATGTATCTATAATTTTTTATTGTTCCATGCTATTATATTATCAATCTTGGATGTTTTATATGCATTATTATGCTATTTTATATCATTTTTGGGACCAACTTATTAACCTAGTGCCCAGTGTCAGTTGCTGTTTTTTTCCTTAGTTTTGTCTTTACAGAAAATCAATACCAAACGGAGTCCAAATGGAACGAAACTTTTTAACGATTTTCCTGGACCAAAAGACACACTAGAAGGAGGAGGCCAGAAGAGCCATGGGATGGCCACAAGCATAGGCGGCGCGTCACCCAAGCTTGTGGGCCCCCCGTGTCACTTCCAACCCTAATTTTTCTTCAATAAATACCCAAATATTCCCTGATGTCGCTTGAAACTGCGTCGATATTTCCCCAAAGAGGAAGGGATGATGCAGTACAGTTACCGTAGGTATTTCCCTCTGTTATGAAACCAAGGTATCAATTCAGTAGGGGAACCAAGCAACACTATGTAAGCGGTACCTGCACACAAAGAACAAATACTTGCAACCCAACGCTTATGAGGGGTTGTCAATCCCTTCTAGATAACAGCGTCAGAAATTGTCAAGTTGACAAGAGACTTGACTTGATCCTCCCCGGCAAAAAGATAGATAAATTTGTGGTAGATTGGATAAATAGATCTCGATAAAACATGAAGTAAATAAATAATAAAAAAGTGCAGCAAGGTATTTTTGGGTTTTTGGGATAATAGATCTGAAAATAAAAGTGAATAAAAATATAGATCAAAGCAAATATGATAAATAATAGACCCGGGGGGCTGTAGATTTCACTAGTGACTTCTCTCGAGAAATAGCACACGGTGGGTTGATACGTCTCTGTCGAATCTACTTTTCCCAACACTTTTGCTCTTGTTTTGGAGTCTAATTTGCATGATTTGAATGAAACTAACCCGGGCTGTCGCTGTTTTCAGCAGAACTACCAGGGTGTTGTTTTTGTGCAGAAATAAAAGTTCTCAGAATGGAACAAAACTTTTTTGAGAATTATTTCAGAATATATACAAAATATTGGAGCCAAGAACCACCGGAGGGGGGGGGGCTGGGTGAGCACAACCCACCAAGTCGCCCCCCTTCCAGGCGCGCCCAAGTGGGTTGTGCCCATCTGGTGGCCCAGCAGGCCCTATCTCCAACTCCTTAAATACCCAAATTTGGAGAAAAAATAGGGAGGAAAAATTACCGAGTTTCACGATACGGAGCCACCGCCACCTCCTGTTCTTCATTGGGAGGCCAGATCTGGAGTCTATTCAGGGCTCCGGAGAGGGGGGTCTTCGATCATCATCATCACCAACCCTCCTTTGTCACCAATTCCATGATGCTCCCCACCGGGAGTGAGTAATTTCTTCATAGGCTCGATGGTCGGTGAGGAGTTGGATGAGATTCATCATGCAATCGAGTTAGTTTTGTTAGGGCTTGATCCCTAGTATCCATTATGTTCTGAGATTGATGTTGTTACGACTTTGCCACGCTTAATGCTTGTCACTTTGGGCCTGAGTGCCATGATTTCAGATCTGAACCATTTATCTTTTCACCATTATATCCATGTTCTAGATCCAATCTTGCAAGTCATATTCACCTATTACGTGTTATGATCCATAAACTCCGGAGTGACAATAGTCGGGATACTGTCTGGTGATGACCGTAGTTTGAGGAGTTCATGTATTCACCATGTGTTAATACTTTGTTCTGGTTCTCTATTAAAAGGAGGCCTTAATATCCCTTAGTTTCCTTATGGACCCGATGCCACGGGAGGGTAGGACAAAAGATGTCATGCAAGTTCTTTCCATAGGCACGTATGACTATTTACGGAATACATGCCTACATTATATTTATGAACTGGAGCTAGTTTTGTATTGCCCTAGGTTATGAATGTTATATGATGAATATCATCCAACAAATTCACCGATCCAATGTATACGAATTTCCTACATATCGTTCTTGCTAAGTTACTACTGCTGCTGTTACTGTTACACTTGCTACAAAATCATTGCTATCACGGTTACCATTACTATTGTTGTTCCCACTACTATCAAAACTATCATACTACTTTGCTACTGATCACCTTGCTGCAGATATTTAATCTCCAGGTGTGGTTGAATTGACAACTCAACTGCTAATACTTGCAAATATTTTTTGGCTCCCCTTGTGTCGAATCTATAAATTTGGGATGAATACTCTACCCTCGAAAATTGTTGCAATCCCCTATTGTGACGCCCGGATAATTAAGCTACAGTGATCCCATGCTAATGATGCCACGTCACCTCAGTTACTGTTGATAAACTCTCGATAGTTCAAAACTGAAACAAATTAAAAATTTAATTAAAGGCAAACATCAAAGTTTTCGAACAGTAAAAATAAAATGTTCAGATTGTGCCAAATAATGTTTAGATATTTAAGGTGAAGGAAACACACTTCTACAGAATGCATAAATATTTTAAATTGAATTAAAACATAAAAGGAAATAAATAAAAGAAAAGGAATAAAAAACAAACCTAATAAAAGTAAAGAGAAAAGGAAACAATCCCCCCTGCTGGGCCAAGTGGCCCGGCTGGCCTCAGCCGCCCGAATGGGCCGGCCCAGCCCCCTTGTCATCCCCTTCCCTGCTCCCCCGACCAGGGTCGGAACAGGGGCACGTCCCTGCCCGACCACCTCGCCAACGCCAACGCCGGGAGGGGATAAGGCCACCCCGACGCCTTGGCCTCCACCCCTCTCTCCCACTTGCCCCCTCCCGCTCGTCTCTGCGCCTCCCCTCCCCCAGATCCACCTCTCCCCTCTCCTCTCGCTCAACCCCGAGCGCGCTCGCTCCCATGGCCGTGGCCGTCACATAGCAATGGCCACCGTCCTCCCCGCACCGCGCCCACGCGTCATCGAGCTCCCTCGTCGCCCGCCTCGTCGTCCCCTACCATTGATTCGAGCTCCGCGCCGTCGCAGCATCGTGGACGAGGTTGTCTTCAACCTCCGAACATCGAGCTCCACCGCGTCGGCTGCCTCGTCTCTGCGCTCCCGTTCCCACAGGCCTTTCGTGTGCCACTCTGTGAGCTCCACCCCCTTATTCTCCCCACCCTTACTTCATTTCCAAGCCATAGCTAGCCCTGCGCGACGCACCACCATTGCAGGGCTACGGCTCCCCCGTCAAGCTCGCTGTCGCGGTCACCGCACGCGCGGCTCGTGTCCGACCGCGTAACCGTGCTTACTACACCACCCCGACACCGTAGCACTCTCCAGTACATCCCCCGCTGCCCCTAGCTCCGTCCCCGTCAAGCTCCAATTCCGGCCGTCGCCTGACCTCGATGCACTGCTCAACCCCGGCCACCCCCGTGCCTACGACCACCACCACTCGACGCGCGTGATACGTCCATTTTGCATCATGCTTTTATATCAATACTTATTGCATTATGGGCTGTTATTACACATTATATCTCAATATTTATGGCTATTCTCTCTTATTTTACAAAGTTACCATGAAGAGGGGGGATGCCGGCAGCTGGAATTCTGGCTAGAAAAGGAGCAAACATTGGAAACCTATTCTGCACTGCTCCAAAAACCATGAAACTCAACGAAACATGTTTTTGGAATTAATAAGAATTATTGAGCGAAAGAAATACATCAGGGGGCCCACACCCTGGCCAGGAGGGTGGGGGTGCGCCCACCCCTACTGGGCGCGCCCCTATCTCCTAGGCCCCCTGGTGGCCCCCTGGTGTCCATCTTCTGCTATGTGAAGGCTTTTACCCTGGAAAAAATCATGGGTAAGCTTACGGGACGAAACTCCGCCGCCACGAGGTGGAACCTTGGAGGAACCAATCTAGAGCTCCGGCAGAGCTGTTCTGCCGGGGACACTTCCCTCCGGGAGGGGGAAATCATCACCAACGTCATCACCAACGATCCTCTCATCGGGAGGGGGTCAATCTCCATCAACACCTTCACCAGCACCATCTCCTCTCAAAACCCTAGTTCATCTCTTGTATCCAATCTTGTATCCAAACCACAAATTGGTACATGTGGGTTGCTAGTAGTGTTGATTACTCCTTGTAGTTGATGCTAATTGGTTTACTTGGTGGAAGATCATATGTTCAGATCCTTAATGCATATTATTACTCCTCTGATTATGAACATGAATATGCTTTGTGAGTAGTTACGTTTGTTCCTGAGGACATGGGTGAAGTCTTGCTATTAGTAGTCATGTGTATTTGGTATTCGTTTGATATTTTGATGAGATGTATGTTGTCTTTTCCTCTAGTGGTGTTAACGTCACCTCATGACACTTCACCATTATTTGGGCCTAGAGGAAGGCATTGGGAAGTAATAAGTAGATGATGGGTTGCTAGAGTGACAGAAGCTTAAACCCTAGTTTATGCGTTGCTTCTTTAGGGGTTGGTTTGGATCCATATGTTTAATGCTGTGGTTAGGTTTACCTTAATACTTCTTTTGTAGTTGTGGACGCTTGCAATAGGGGTTAATCATAAGTGGGATGCTTGTCCAAGTAAGGGCAGTACCCAAGCACCGGTCCACCCACATATCAAATTATCAAAGTACCGAATGTGAATCATATGAGCGTGATGAAAACTAGCCTGACGATAATTCCCATGTGTCATCAGGAGCTCCTTTCTCACTATAAGAAATTGTCTAGGCTTATGCTTTGCTACAAAAGGATTGGTCCACCTTGCTGCACTTTATTTACTTTCATTGCTTGTTAATCGTTACAATTTATCTTATCACAAAACTATCTTTTACCTACAATTTCAGTGCTTGCAGAGAAAACCTTACTAAAAACCGCTTATCATTTCCTTCTACTCCTCGTTGGGTTCGACACTCTTACTTATCGAAAGGACTACGATAGATCCCCTACACTTGTGGGTCATCAAGACTCTTTTCGGGCGCCGTTGCCAGGGAGTGTAGCGCTTTTGGTGAGTGGAACTTGGTAAGGAAACATTTATATAGTGTGCTGAAATTTCCTGTTACTTGGCACTATGGAAACTAATCCTTTGAGGGGCTTGTTTGGGTATCTTCACCCCGACCAGAAGAGCAAAGAGTTGCTCCTCAACCTACTGAACTTTTTGAAAATATTTACTTTGAGATTCCTTCGGGTATGATAGAGAAACTTCTAGCTAATCCATTTGTAGGAGATGGAACATTGCATCCCGATTTACACCTTATCTTTGTGGATGAAGTTTGTGGATTATTTAAGCTTGCAGGTATTCCCGATGATGTTGTCAAAAGGAAGGTCTTCCCTTTATATTTGAAGGGAGATGCATTGACATGGTATGGGCTATGTGATGATACGAGATCTTGGAATTATAAACGATTGAAGTTGGAATTTCACCAAAAGTTCTATCCTATGCATCTTGTTCATCGTGATCGTAATTACATATATAATTTCTGGCCTTGCGAAGGAGAAAGCATCGCTCAAGCTTGGGGGAGGCTTAAGTCAATGTTATATTCATGCCCCAATCATGAGCTCTCCCGAGAAATGATTATTCAAAATTTTTATGCTCGGCTTTCTCTTAATGATCACAACCTGCTCGATACTTCCTGTGCTGGTTCTTATATGCTGAAGACTATTGATTTCAAATGGGACTTATTGGAAAGAATTAAACGCAACTCTGAAGATTGGGGTTTCGACGATGGTAAGGAGTTAGTGTGACACCTAAGTTCGATTGTGTTAAATCTTTTATGGATATCGATGCTTTTCCTGGATTTAGCGCTAAGTATGGACTTGACTCTGAAATAGTGGCTTCTTTCTGTGAATCTTTTGCTACTCACGTTGATCTCCCTAAAGAGAAGTGGTTTAAATATAATCCTCCCGTTGAAGTAAAAGTAGTTGCACCTATTACAGTTGAAGAAAAGACTATCACCTATAGTGATCCTATTGTTCCTACTACTTATGTTGAGAAACCTCCTTTTCCTGTTAGGATAAAGGATCATGCTAAAACTTCGACTGTTGTTCATAAGACTAATACTAGGACTTATACACCTCCTGAGCAAATCAAAGTCGAACCTAGTATTGCTATGGTTAAAGATCTCTTGGATGCTAATTTAGATGGGCATGTTATTTATATCTGTGGTGAGACTGCTAATAATTCTAGACCAGATGCTAGGATACATAGACATGTGGTAGGCACGCCCGTTATTTCCGTTAAGATAGGAGATCATTGTTACCATCGCTTATGTGATATGGGTGCTAGTGCTAGTGCAATACCCTATGATTTATATAAAGAAATTATGCATGAAATTGCACCCGTTGAATTAGAAGACATTGATGTTACTATTAAGCTTGCTAATAGGGATACCATTAAACTAGTTGGGATAGTTAGAGATGTTGAAGTCTTGTGTGGGAAGGTTAAATATCCTGCTGATTTTCTAGTTATTGGTTCCCCACAAGATGATTTTTGTCCCATTATTTTCGTTAGACCCTTCTTGAACACGGTTAAGGCTAGGATTGATTGTGAAAATGATACTGTTACAATTGTCTTAGAGGGTATGTCTCATGAGTTTAATTTTGCTAAGTTTCGTAGACAACCTCGTGATAGAGAATCACCTAGTAAGGATGAGATTATTGGTCTTGCTTCCATTGTCGTACCTCCTACTGATCCGTTAGAACAATATTTGCTAGACCATGAAAACGAAATGTTTATGAAGGAAAGAAGGGAAATAGATGAAGTGTTCCTTAAACAGGAACCTATGCTGAAACATAACCTTCCCATTGAAATTCTTGGGGATCCCCCCCACCAATGGGTGATCCCGTGTTTGAACTCAAACCATTACCTGATAATCTTAAGTATGCTTATCTTGATGAAAAGAAAATATATCCTGTTATTATTAGTGCTAACCTTTCAGAGCAAGAAGAAGAAAGATTATTGAAAACTCTGAAGAAGCACCGGGCTGCTATTGGATATACTCTGGATGATCTTAAGGGCATTAGTCCCACGTTATGCCAACACAAAATTAGAGTGGAGAAAGATGCCAAACCAGTTAGAGATCCTCAACGACGACTGAATCCCAAGATGAAAGAAGTGGTAAGAAAGGAGATACGAAAGCTCCTTGAGGCACGTATAATTTATCTCGTTGCTGATAGTGATTGGGTAAGCCATGTCCATTGTGTTCCTAAAAAGGGAGGTATTACCGTTGTTCCTAATGATAAAGATGAATTGATCCCGCAAAGAATTATTACAGGTTATAGGATGGTAATTGATTTCCGTAAATTAAATAAGGCTACTAAGAAAGATCATTACCCTTTACCTTTTATAGATCAAATGCTAGAAAGACTATCCAAACACACACATTTCTGCTTTCTAGATGGTTATTCTGGCTTCTCTCAAATACCTGTGTCAGCAGGGGATCAATCTAAAACTACTTTTACTTGCCCTTTCGGTACTTTTGCTTATAGATGTATGCCTTTTGGTTTATGTAATGCATGTGCTACCTTTCAAAGATGCATGATGGATATATTCTTCGATTTTTGTGAAAAGATTTGTGAGGTATTCATGGATGACTTCTCTGTTTATGGATCCTCTTTTCATGATTGCTTGAGCAACCTTGATCTAGTTTTGCAGAGATGCGAAGACACTAGTCTCGTCCTGAATTGGGAAAAGTGCCACTTTATGGTTAATGAAGGCATTGTCTTGGGGCATAAGATTTGCGAGAGAGGTATTGAAGTTGATAAAGCCAAAGTTGATGCTATTGAAAAGATGCCATGTCCCAAGGACATAAAAGGTATAAGAAGTTCCCTTGGTCATGACGGTTTTTATAGGAGGTTCATTAAGGACTTTTCTAAAATCTCTAGGCCTCTGACTAATTTATTGCAAAAATATATTCCTTTTGTCTTTGATGATGATTGTGTAGAAGCATTTGAAATACTTAAGAAAGCTTTGATCACCGCACCTATTGTTCAGCCACCTGATTGGAATTTACCTTTTGAAATTATGTGTGATGCTAGTGATTATGCTGTAGATGCTGTTCTAGGGCAAAGAGTTGATAAGAAATTGAATGTTATCCAGTATGCTAGTAAGACTCTTGATACTTCCCAGAGAAATTATGCTACTACTGAAAAAGAGTTCTTAGCAGTTGTGTTTGCATGTGATAAGTTTAGCCCTTATATTGTTGATTCCAAAGTTACTATTCACACTGATCATGCTGCTATTAACTATCTTATGGAAAAGAAAGATGCTAAGCCTAGACTCATTTGATGGGTTCTCTTGCTCCAAGAATTTGATTTGCATATTATTGATAGGAAGGGAGCTGAGAACCCCATTGCAGACAACTTGTCTAGGTTAGAGAATGTTCTTGATGACCCACTGCCTATTGATGATAGCTTTCCTCATGAACAATTAGCGGTCGTTAATGCTTGTCATACTGCTCCTTGGTATGCTGATTACGCTAATTACATTGTTGCTAAATTTATACCTCCTAGTTTCACATACCAGCAAAAGAAAAAGTTCTTTTATGATTTAAGACATTACTTCTGGGATGACCCACACCTTTATAAAGAAGGAGTAGATGGTGTTATTAGACGTTGTGTGCCTAAGCATGAACAGGAACATATCCTATGCAAGTGTCACCCTGAATCCTATGGAGGACACCACGCTGGAGATAGAACTGCACACAAGGTACTGCAATCTGGTTTTTATTGGCCTACTCTCTTCAAAGATGCTCGTAAGTTTGTCTTATCTTGTGATGAATGTCAAAGAATAGGTAATATTAGTAGACGTCAAGAAATGCCTATGAATTACTCTCTTGTTATTTGTCACACCCTGATTTTCATGCCACCACACTTAAGCTAACAATCATGATAAAATGTGGTTTGACAAAAACTTTTGAGTGTTTTGGACCTTGCCTTGATTGGTTTTTGTCTGCTGTTTGCAAGTGCTCTAAAAATGTAATAAATCCTCCAACTCCTATACTTCATCTCCTTGCTCCAAACTCTTGAACCAATGATCATTCCATGTGTATAGGACATAAAAATAATTTCTTACAAAAATAATTTGGCCAAATAGTATTTTCAAAAATTAGTTTTCCAAAAACCCCTGAATTGAGGTTTGCACTGCAAGTACTTAATTAAGGGCAGTAAAAATCTTTCCAAAAATATATTTAACTCCTATTAGATATAGGATACCCAGAAACCACAAAAATATATTTTTAAAAGTTATATACCTATTTTATTTAAAGGCTTTTTCTTTAGGCCAGAAATGGTCTTTAATAGGTTAAAATTATTTTAATGCTTCAAAAATATTTTACAAAATTTAGGGAAACTCATAGGACATATATTGTCCATATATAAGAGTTTCAACACATGGTCATGTTCAAACTATTGGTCAAACCCCTCAAAAACCCTTTTTGGATATTTCAAACTTTTGAAATATTTACAAAGGAAATATTCTCCACAAATTCCAAGAAAATTCTATCATGTCACACATGACATGTTTGATGATCTTGACAAGTATCATGTCATGGACAATAGTATAACCCCATGAAATCCCCTCAAAACCATTTCTGTCTATTTTGAAGTTTGAGCAACTTTACATTGCCAAACATGTACAAATGTTCTCAAACCCTGTGAACATGCTCAAATGGTCTAATCATTCATCTAGACCAAATGGCACAAGTTCGAGAAAATGTTATATTGATCAAAGTGCCCCAAAACCCTTCCTGTCAAGAACCAAATTTGAACAACTCTACATTGGCAATTTTCTCCTTTTGATCTCAACTTTTGTGGACATGTTCATAACCTCAAATGATGATACTACACCAAGTGGTGCATCAAGGAGAACATATTTGCATGACTAAATCTTGGAAAGTCCAATTCTGCTGATTTCTAGGGTTTACAAAACTTGCATTGGCAACTTTGCCCAAATAAACTCCAAATTGGTGGAAGGCCCTAATTATATGTGCCATTTCACCATGTTGAGTCTCATGCCAAATGGAGTTCATTTGCTTAACCAAACAAGCATCAAACACCTTCCGCCACTTTACCAAAATTCCATTTTTGGCCACTTCCACTAATCTCCATGACCCTATGTTTTTACCACAGCTGCCCCAGGTCACCTCCTACCTCCCTTAACCCTCCCCTGGCCATTGCTCAATGATTAAGGGGTGAAACACCCCCATTTACCTCCCTAGACAACAACTTCTCTCTCTCCCTCAACTTCCCTCCTCACCCCAGTGGCTCCCCGGGGCATCCAAGGCCATATACCACTTCTTTACTCCCCCTAGAGCTGCCAGACATAAGTGGCCACGCCCACAAGGCATATAATATGCCATTGCATGCCAAATGCATGCTCTAGAGCGCGCTACAGTACGGCTAGGCACTGCAGCCGCTCTCTGCCCAACGTCACCGCCGGTCTCGTCACCGCGGCCAGCACCCTGCTCCACCCGGTGCCCCTGGGCGACCGTGCCACCCACGGCCGGATGCGGCTCGTCTCCCCGAGCACGCCGGTGGCCGGGTCACCAGAAATGGTGGCCGGTAGCGCCGGCAGTCACCGTCGACGTCCCTCTAACTCGCCTCCTCTGCTTCAGGCGGGAGGTTGAGGACGCCGCCGCGTCAGCTTGTAGGCCCGCCTGTCGGCGGCAGGGGCAACCGAGCCAGCCCCGCGGGTCAGGTCAAGTGGAGGCGGGACCAGGGAACCCGCTTGCCCCACAGGGACGCGTACTAAGTTAGTACGCCTCCGACGTGGCCCCTGCGCACATGCGGCCGAGCTACTGGGCCGGCCCAGTGCGCTGTGGTGCTAAACTACGCCCTGTGCACAGTTTAGGTATAACCCAAATCTTTTTCGTTTTCTTTTCCTCTGAGCTTCTAAAATTCGTAGTTAACTCATTTCCTGTCCAAATTTGATGATTAAAATTTCCAGAGACTCCATAAATCCAGGTCTATTTAATGAGGCATAGTGAACATTTTTACTGTGCTTGGTTTTCACTGGGTGCAATAAATAGGTCATTTATCCACATAAGTCCACTTCAAAAATCCATAAGATATTCATTTGGACTCCAAATCCAGTGAAACCAATTTCTAAATGTTTCTAAAATCATGCCTGATTTAAGGGATAATTAATTTGGTGCCCTTAGTTGTGTCCCACTCGGCAGGTTTACCCCCAGTTTCCGAAAACACTTGTTCCTGCCCAAACCACTTTGCTCCTCTTATGCTTTTGCCCTTTGACCGTTTGACCATCACTTTGAAAACTTCATAAAAAATTCATACTAACTCAGAAAAAATCAAATAAGATATCAAATGTTCAGAAAAACATCACCTATATGTGCATGTCATTTTCATTCATGAAAAAAGTGTTGGCCAGTCCCCATCTCAGTTTTAGCTCATATGATCTTAGCATGAACTTTAAAATCTAAAAAAATTCTAAAAATTCTAAAAAAATTGCTGGCAAACTTTGACCAATGTTTTGAGTGCTTGCCAAGTTTCATAAGGAAATGACATTCGTGGAAGTCATGGCAAAAAAACAAAAATTAATGCTCCAAAATTTCATTTTTTCCACGACTTCCACGAATGTCATTTCCTTATGAAACTTGGCAAGCACTCAAAACATTGGTCAAAGTTTGCCACCAATTTTTTTAGAATTTTTAGAATTTTTTTAGATTTTAAAGTTCATGCTAAGATCATGTGAGCTAAAACTGAGATGGGGATTGGCCAACACTTTTTTCATGAATGCAAATGACTTGCACATATAGGTGATGCTTTTGTGAACATTTTGATATCTTATTTGAATTTTTCTGAGTTAGTATGAATTTTTTATGAAGTTTTCAAAGTGATGGTCAAACGGTCAAAGGGCAAAAGCATAAGAGGAGCAAAGTGGTTTGGGCAGGAACAAGTGTTTCCGGAAACTAGGGGTAAACCTGCCGAGTGTGACCCAACTAGGGGCATAAAATCAATTATCCCCTGATTTAATGGGTACTTTCAATCATTTTTATAAAAGGCATTCTATGGACAACTTGCAGATCCATTGAATCCATTTATTCCATCATATTGAAATGTTCAGAAATATCCACTGACCCAATTCCAATGAAACCAGTCTGGTTATTTTTCATATAACCAGTGGTGTCCTAAAAGTCAAATTAATATTTTTAGAGCACTTTTATTTCCTGCCTTGTTGTGTTGCTTATTATGGTTGCTTTCGACGATAGTTAACGAAATAGACGAAATGCTCGGAGTTGGACCAGAGATATTTGAAGACCTCGAAGACTTTGTTAAACCAGGCAAGCAGCCCTTTGACCATGTCTATGAAACCCTTTTTATAAATGTCATATAGCACCATATTGTTGTTGCGACGGAATCATGATGAGGTGGTAACCACTTTGATGGTTTGCCACCGTACTTCCTCGTTGATACTTGCATTATGCATGACCCTACCTTCTTATGAGGGTTATGCCGGTGGGGGTAGATAGGATGCTAAAGTAGTGCTACGCAAAAAGGGACGGGAATATGCATGGTGATGGAGACAAAGTATTTTCAAAAGACTTTTCGGAAACCCCGTCGGGTGCCACTTATGCCCGAGGGAGATGATGAGTTGGGTAACCACTTGATGACGAAGTGGTGTACCGAGGCAAGTGTGTGTGTTGTTTCCAAAACGGATTGGTTTAAGTTGCGACCGTTATTCCAACCTTACATGCGCAACCACTCTACCCTTATATGGGAAAGGGCATTATTGATTACCTAGGCCGATACTAGCTTGGAGCCCGCATTATTAGTGACGGGGGAGAGTTGGTGCTCTCTCTCAGGACGGGGTCGTGCCAGGTAGGGCAGCCATGACTGTTTTCACAGGGCACCGGATACACCGTTGTGTCCCCTCTCGGATGTTACGATCTCGAGTGAGTCTCGTATGATGTACATCGTGAGGATACGGAACAACGAGTGGACTCCTTGTTAGTGTCGTCTAGGGAAAGATAGTGATCGGGTGCTTACCCCGGGTACTTGAGGTATCGCGGGTTGTGGATGACACGGAAGTTCCCCGGATCTTGTGGGTAAAGTGTGCAACCTCTATAGAGTGTAAAACTATTCGAATAGCCGTGTCCACGGTCAAGGACAATTGGGTAACCGCTCTTGGGCTACGTCCACATGTTTACAAACCAGTGTGTGTGTTGGGGAGAACTACTTGGGTCAAGTCAAGGGACTTGACATGATTGAGTTGGGTTGGTGCCCACTCTATTTATGTTGATATCTATAACCTGTCCTCATGGTTACTTGAATTCTCCTGATGCATGTCTTACAAATTGTTGAACATGTCATTGCACTCAAAACTAGCTTTCTGCAAAAATTTACCTATGTCATACATTATTGTATCTTGAGCCAAAACATGGGTTGCTTGCGAGTACATTCAAAGTACTCATTGGCTTGCCACTGGTTATTTAATTGGCCAGGCATGGAAGAACCGGAGTTCAAAGAAGAGTTCTTTGGAGACGAACATGCGAACTAGGACGTTTCCCAGTCAGAATGCGTGTAGGGTTAAGGCAGATGGCATGGGTTCTACTTATCGACGAAGATATCCGCTGCTTGTGTTTCGTTTGATGTTCAGCCCTTAAGGCTTTATCAATGTAAGACTTGACCATAATGGTCGTAATTTGTGTAAGACGGTATGTATGGATGTAAGACTCTTGTTATTCAGCTTCTGTGTGTTCAGTGAGCATTGATCTCTGGGATCACTGTACACGTGCATTCGGTGATCTCGACTTATGAGTTGGGGTCCCCACAGAGCTGGTATCAGAGCCATCCTGACTGTAGGAAGCCTTAGTTAGCATGGTCGTTAGTTAGGGTAAAACTATTTCCAAAAGTGTTACAAGTTTTCAAAACTATCTATACTTCTCTTCCCTTCTTAGTTTTTCAAAAACTAAGGTATACTTTCCCCATCGATCTCTTCCCTTCAAAACTATTGAAAACAGTCACTAGCACCCTCAAGCCCTTGACCACGGGATTCCTTGTAATCCTCGTGGATAGCATAGAGGGAGTACACCTTGCCAAACACTCACCCACCTCTTTTGAACCCAAGATTCATGACACCACAACAAGACGATGCCAACAGAAGATACGCCTTTGAAGAATGAGGACATGAAGACCCAGAGGATGGTGACACCTTTGAATTTGCCCCAGGATGATGCAACCTTGTCCTATGACGATCAGGGTGTAAAATATGCAATACCATGATAGACATCGCTAATAGAGCAATCATGTCCTTACCGTTGTTGTATCGGCAACCATAGGTGGATGAGAACCTCGCCATTTGGTCCGCCTCACTATAGTGAGCAGGAAAACGGTTCTCTTCATCCCCCACTCTTGGTGTTGATGTTGTCATCAACATAACTGACATGATGGACCTCTATTATGCCTTGATAATGTCATTGCATAAAGGATTACCTACCTGGTACCATTGACGGCTTAGAAGACAAAAAGGGATCGTCGTGATTAAGAAGATAATAGAAGACCAAGTCAAAGACAACCACGAGGAGCCACCATCACCCCATCACCTCATCAGGCGAGAAGTTGTCGAAGATTCTTCAAGCCCAACCCAGATCGTTTCATCAAACAAGAGACGTAGCAACACCCGAGGAAAACTCAGGAGACTGCATGAGGCACAAGGTACGACTACTGAGTCCGAGAACCCCTAGGGTAGGATGAGTCGTGTAACCCCTATGCGCAGTCGAGTCTGTATGATGGTTCGAATAGAACCATGATTGTGTGTTGCTTGTTTTTATTTGTTTATGTTTTGATATAGATCACACTTTTTCCCTAGGCAACAAGTACGCGACTATATCACCTTCCTTACCCTGTTTCTTTGGTTTGGCCCTTTTTGCACCTGTTTGTTTGCACTTGCACTATAGAACCCCCTTTAGGCATTCCCCTCCTCTATGCTACTTTTCCCTCCCATCTCTCTCTCCTCAGCTGAAGGCCGGCAAGACAAGGAACGCCAAGGATTCTACTTTGGAACCAACTGGCACTACGGACTTTTGCTACAACCTCCTCGACCAAATGCAACCCCGTAGAGTTACGGTTAATCCTCCAGACTGGAAACCCATCCCTAGACCCTTGGAGACTCCACGAGATACCCCAGCTCAAATCCTTAACCATGTGCTTAACCCACAGAATTGCAAGAGAACCTATTAAGCCTCTGTAACCTTGCTTATCATTGGGTTCATTAGGGAACTAGTGGACATAGTGAACAAGCACATTATCATCCTAAGATAGCACCAAAACTGACGATGCCATAGGGAAGACCAATTTAAGGATATAGGAACAGAGGACAAATGACTTGGTGAGTTTATA
Organism: Triticum aestivum; assembly: GCF_018294505.1. Taxonomy (NCBI): domain Eukaryota; kingdom Viridiplantae; phylum Streptophyta; class Magnoliopsida; order Poales; family Poaceae; genus Triticum; species Triticum aestivum. The sequence goes on from NC_057804.1 coordinate 342,265,391, forward strand.
TCAATGACTTTGAGGAATCATCCGAGACTATTTGGTGGATTATGAGGCTTTCATGTTGGTAGACGAACTTGGTGGGATCATGATTATAGAGTAGCATAGCTTTCATTACCCCTGAGTAAATTGGATTTAATAGGACAATTATGATCGCAAGCTGAAATTCTTGGAAGTATAAGGATTTGACTTAGCAAGGGGATATTGATAGGAGATAGTTGATATTATGATAATGACTTGGGGGAAAGTGTGGAAATTCTCGTTGGACACAAGATTTGGATTTAAGTAGGTGATTCTAGTTGAGTATAGATGCTGAGTATATCTACATGGTTTGGAGTAAATTGGATTTAGACTGATGATCTCGATCATGATACCATGTTTCTCGGTGGACGATAAACTAGGAGATTGGATTAATTGTCGGAGTTGATTTAGGGATCTATATACGCCTGACCTTGGAGTTTACATGACCATGATAATGGAAATTGGTGGACTGACCATAGCAAGGTAGCCCTTTCAAGTATTTGAGAATTATAGGATATTAGATCTTGTGGGACACCATAGAGATTGGATTTGTAGAATCACTGGATCATGTAGTGATTAATGGAAGTTAACGGGTTGTTGGAGTTGATTCATAGAAAAGGAAACAAGATTTTGGAGTGGCATACGACGTGTTTCCTTAGGATGAGATGCACTAGCATGGACCTTGGAAGAATAGGATGAGCACTTGGATTGTCCTGTTTTATTCCAGCTTGGAAGCTTGTATGCTCTACCCATGGATTTTTAGGGGTAGCCACACACATGAGTTTGGGGATCGTAGACATATATGATTTTGTTAGACCTCCTCTTGGGAGTCATGAGTATATGAATAGCATGAGTGATGATTGGAGTTGACCTATACGAAATGATGCTTTCAGCAGTATAAGGTGATCTGTTTGGAGGACTAGGTAGAACAATTGGCATCTCAGGAATTGTGCTCAAGGATAAATGTTCACTCGCACCCTAGAATCCTTGAAACCCTTAAGCCCTACCAAGCTACAACATGGTCGGACCATGACCGTGGGTCTTGACTCTAGATCAAGAACACCTTGGACCATACTCAACCGTGACCACCACCAATACCCCCATCCTACTTTATGTACCCCGTGAACAAAGTCTTCATGGAGTGCCTAGACAAGATAGTTGTCATCATCATTTGGTGACCTATTTGTCCACCAGAAGACGAAAGAAGAGCCGTTCAGCTAGTCAAGGAACATTTTGAAGACCGCCATGCCAAGGAGGAAGAACTACCACCATCATCAAGAAGTAAACATCCGCGTCGAAGACCAGGTGTATCTGCAAGCCACTCCTCTCTAAGGAACCAAGCATTTCCATGACAAGGATACCCACACCAAGATTCATCGGCCCCCTTCGAGATCACTCAAAGATTTAACAACCCCCTCTGAGATCACTATGAGACGAAGAGAAGACAGTTACCAGCTAGAGTTGCCACCTGAGTTACCTGATGTGCACAACACTTTCCATGCATCACAACCCCGGAAGTGTTTCCAACTTCCTAACTTGCCAGATCTCTACGAGGGCATTAACCACTGAGCCATCGACCCCTAGCCCAACCTAACGTACCGCGAACTACCCATTAGCAACCTGGATCAAGAAGAGTGTCATACACGAAGCCACACCATCTAGTACTTCAAGCTCAATGGAGCACTACACGGAAGCAGAAGCAACATGAGGACTTGAAGACTACCCCAGATCCAAGTTTCTGTATTCCTTTCCACGCCTAGTTTGGGAATCTCGGGGACGAGATTCTTGTAAGGGGGGTAGGTCTGTCACACCCTGATTTTCATGCCACCACACTTAAGCTAACAATCATGATAAAATGTGGTTTGCCAAAAACTTTTGAGTGTTTTGGACCTTGCCTTGATTGGTTTTTGTCTACTGTTTGCAAGTGCTCTAAAAATGTAATAAATCCTCCAACTCCTATACTTCATATCCTTGCTCCAAACTCTTGAACCAATGATCATGCCATGTGTATATGACATAAAAATAATTTGTTACAAAAATAATTTGGCCAAATAGTATTTTCAAAAATTAGTTTTCCAAAACCCCTGAATTGAGGTTTGCACTGCAAGTACTTAATTAAGGGCAGTACAAATCTTTACAAAAATATATTTGACTCCTATTAGATATAGGATACCCAGAAACCACAAAAATATAATTTTAGAAGTTATTTACCTATTTTATTTAAAGGCTTTTTCTTTAGTCCAGAAATGGTCTTTAATAGGTTAAAATTATTTTAATGCTTCAAAAATATTTTACAAAATTTAGGGAAACTCATAGGACATATATTGTCCATATATAAGAGTTTCAACACATGGTCATGTTCAAACTATTGGTCAAACCCCTCAAAAACCCTTTCTGGATATTTCAAGCTTTTGAAATATTTACAAAGGAAATATTCTCCAAAAATTCCAAGAAAATTCTATCATGTCACATATGACATGTTTGATGATCTTGACAAGTATCATGTCATGGAGAATAGTGTAACCCCATGAAATCCCCTCAAAACCATTTCTGTCCATTTTGAAGTTTGAGCAACTTTACATTGCCAAACATGTACAAATGTTCTCAAACCCTGTGAACATGCTCAAATGGTCTAATCATTCATCTAGACCAAATGGCACAAGTTGGAGAAAATGTTATATTGATCAAAGTGCCCCAAAACCCTTCCTGTCCAGAACCAAATTTGAACAACTCTACATTGGCAATTTTCTCCTTTTGATCTCAACTTTTGTGGACATGTTGATAACCTCAAATGATGACACTACACCAAGTGGTGCATCAAGGAGAACAGATTTGCATGAATAAATCTTGGAAAGTCCAATTCTGCCGATTTCTAGGGTTTACAAAAGTTGCATTGGCAACTTTGCCCAAATAAGCTCCAAATTGGTGGAAGGCCCTAATTATATGTGACATTTCACCCTATTGAGTCTCATGCCAAATGGAGTTCATTTTCTTAACCAAACAAGCATCAAACACCTTCTGCCACTTTACCAAAATTCCATTTTTGGCCACTTCCACTAATCTCCATGACCCTATGTTTTTACCACAGCTGCCCCAGGTCACCTCCTAACTCCCTTAACCCTCCCCCGGCCATTGCTCAATGATTAAGGGGTGAAACACCCCCATTTACCTCCCTGGACAGCAACTTCTCTCTCTCCCTCAACTTCCCTCCTCACTCCAGTGGCACCCCGGGGCATCCAAGGCCATATACCACTTCTTTACTCCCCCTAGAGCTGCCAGACATTAGTGGCCGCGCCCACAAGGCATATAATATGCCATGGCATGCCAAATGCACGCTCTAGAGCATGCTACAGTACGGCCAGGCACTGTAGCCGCTCTCTGCCCAATGTCACCGCCGGTCTCGTCCGCCGCGGCCAGCACCCTGCTCCACCCGGTGCCCCTGGGCGACCGTGCCACCCACGGCCGGATGCGGCTCATCTCCCCGAGCACGCCGATGGCCGGATTACCAGAAATGGTGGCCGTTAGCGCTGGCAGTCGCCGTCAACGTCCCTCTACCTCGGCTCCTCTGCTTCAGGCGGGAGGTTGAGGACAACGCCGTGTCAGCTCGCAGGCCCGCCTGTCGGCGGCAGCGGCAACCGAGCCGGCCCCGCGGGTCAGGTCAAGTGGAGGCGGGACCAGGGAACCCGCTTGCCCCGCAGGGGCGCGTACTAAGTTAGTACGCCTCCGACGTGGCCCCTGCGCGCGTGCGGCCGAGCTGCCGGGCCGGCCCAGTGCGTTGTGGTGCTAAACTACGCCCTGTGCACAGTTAAGGTATAACCCAAATCTTTTTCTTTTTCTTTTCCTCTGAGCTTCTAAAATTCGTAGTTAACTCTTTTCCTGTCTAAATTTGATGATTCAAATTTCCAGAGACTCCATAAATCCAGGTCTATTTAATGAGGCACAGTGAACATTTTTACTGTGCTTGGTTTTCACTGGGTGCAATAAATAGGTCATTTATCCACATAAGTCCACTTCAAAAATCCATAGGATATTCATTTGGACTCCAAATCCAGTGAAACCAATTTCTAAATGTTTCCAAAATCATGCCTGATTTAATGGGTACTTTCAATCATTTTTATAAAAGGCATTCTATGGACAACTTGCAGATCCATTGAATCCATTTATTCCATCATATTGAAATGTTCAGAAATATCCACTGACCCAATTCCAATGAAACCAGTCTGGTTATTTTTCATATAACCAGTGGTGTCCCAGAAAAGTCAAATTAATATTTTTAGAGCACTTTTATTTCCTGCCTTGTTGTGTTGCTTATTATGGTTGCTTTCTACGGTAGTTGACGAAATAGACAAAATGCTCGGAGTTGGACCAGAGATATTTGAAGACCTCGAAGGCTTTGTTAAACCAGGCAAGCAGCCGTTTGACCATGTCTATGAAACCCTTTTTATGCATGTCATATAGCACCATATTGTTGTTGCGACGGAATCATGATGAGGTGGTAACCACTTTGATGGTTTGCCATCGTACTTCCTCATTGATACTTGCATTATGCATGACCCTACCTTCTTATGAGGGTTATGCCGGTGGGGGTAGATAGGATGCTAAAGTAGTGTTACACAAAAAGGGACGGGAATATGCATGGTGATGGAGACAAAGTATTTTCAAAAGACTTTTTGAAAACCTCGTCGGGTGCCACTTATGCCCGAGGGAGATGATGAGTTGGGTAACCACTTGATGACAAAGTGGTGTACCGAGGCAAGTGTGTGTTGTTTCCAAAACGGATTGGTTTAAGTTGCGACCGTTATTCCAACCTTACATGTGCAACCACTCTACCCTTATATGGGAAAGGGCATTATTGATTACCTAGGCCGATACTAGCTTGGAGCTCGCATTACTAGTGACGGGGGAGAGTTGGTGCTCTCTCTCGGGACGGGGTCGTGCCAGGTAGGGCGGCCATGACTGTTTTCACAGGGCACCGGATACACCGTTGTGTCCGCTCTCGGATGTTACGATCTCGAGTGAGTCTCGTATGATGTACATCGTGAGGATATGGAACAACGAGTGGACTCCTTGTTAGTGTCGTCTAGGGAAAGATAGTGATCGGGTGCTTACCCCGGGTACTTGAGGTATCGTGGGTCGTGGATGACACGGAAGTTCCCCGGATCTTGTGGGTAAAGTGTGCAACCTTTGCAGAGTGTAAAACTATTCGAATAGCCGTGTCCACGGTCAAGGACAGTTGGGTAACCGCTCTTGGGCTACGTCCACATGTTTACAAACTAGTGTGTGTGTTGGGGAGAACTACTTGGGTCAAGTCAAGGGACTTGACATGATTGATTTGGGTTGGTACCCACTCTATTTATGTTGATATCTGTAAGCTGTCCTCATGGTTACTTGAATTCTCCTGATGCATGTCTTACAAATTGTTGAACATGTCATTGCACTCAAAACTAGATTTCTGCAAAAATTTACCTATGTCATACATTGTTGTATCTTGAGCCAAAACATGGGTTGCTTGCGAGTACATTCAAAGTACTCATTGGCTTGCCACTGGTTATTTAATTGGCCAGGCATGGAAGAACCGGAGTTCAAAGAAGAGTTCTTTGGAGACGAACATGCGAACTAGGACATTTCCCAGTCAGAATGCCTGTAGGGTTAAGGCAGATGGCATGGGTTCTACTTATCGATGAAGATTTCTGCTGCTTGTGTTTCATTTGATGTTCAGCCCTTAAGGCTTTATCAATGTAAGACTTGACCATAATGGTCGTAATTTGTGTAAGACGGTATGTATGGATGTAAGACTCTTGTTATTCAGCTTCTGTGTGTTCAGTGAGCATTGATCTCTGGGATCACTATACACGTGCATTCGGTGATCTCGACTTATGAGTCGGGGTCCCCACATTATTGAACCGTTTGATGTTTGGGGCTTTGATTATATGGGACCTTTTCCTGCCTCTAATGGTTATACTCATATTTTAGTTGCTGTTGATTACGTTACTAAGTGGGTAGAAGCTATTCCAACTAGTAGTGCTGATCATAACACTTCTATCAAAATGCTTAAGGAAGTTATTTTTCCGAGGTTTGGAGTCCCTAGATATCTTATGACTGATGGTGGTTCACATTTTATTCATGGTGCTTTCCGTAAGATGCTTGCTAAGTATGATGTTAATCATAGAATCACATCTCCTTATCATCCGCAGTCTAGTGGTCAAGTAGAGTTGAGCAATAGAGAGCTCAAATTAATATTGCAATAGAATGTCAATAGATCTAGAAAGAATTGGTCCAAAAAACTTGATGATGCATTATGGGCCTATAGAACTGCATACAAAAATCCTATGGGTATGTCTCCTTATAAGATGGTTTATGGAAAAGCTTGCCATTTACATCTAGAACTTGAACATAAAGCATATTGGGCTATCAAAGAGCTCAACTATGACTTCAAACTTGCCGGTGAGAAGAGGTTGTTTGACATTAGCTCACTCGATGAATGGAGAACCCAAGCATATGAGAATGCCGAGTTATTCAAAGAAAAAGTCAAACGCTAGCATGATAAAAGGATACAAAAGCGTGAATTTTACGCAGGTGATTATGTGTTATTATTCAACTCTCGTTTAAGATTTTTTGCAGGAAAGCTTCTCTCTAAATGGGAAGGTCCCTACGTTATCGAGGAGGTCTATCGTTCTGGTGCCATAAAAATCAACAACTTAGAAGGCACAAGTCCGAGGGTGGTAAATGATCAAATAATTAAACATTATATTTCAGGTAATCCTATCAATGTTGAAACTAATATTATTGAAACCGTAACCCCGGAGGAATACATAAGGGACACTTTCCAGAATGTTCCAGACTCCGAAAAGGAATAGGTATGTGGTACGGTAAGTAAACCGACTCCAAAACAACTCCAATGGCAATTTTTATCAGTTTTGGAATATTTAAGAATTTTAGGAAGAAAGAAGTAATCTGAAAGGGACACGAGGCCCCCACGAGAGTGGAGGGCGCGCCCACCCTTACTGGGAGCGCCCCCTGTCTCGTGGGCACCTCGTGTGCCCCCTGGACTCCGTTTTCTTGCACGTTACGTATTTTGGTCGGTAAAAATTCATTATATAAACTGTAACGCCCCGGATACAACTTTCCATATTCGTAACTCCAACTCTTGCTTTTCCCGGAGATGCGATTTGTTATTTCCTCCGTGGTTGGGTTTTGTCTGTTGTTTTGCTTTTGTTCTTGTTATGCATCTCGTCTCATGTCATCATTCACATTGCATCGGCATCATTTTCATAAAACTTGCATCCGTTCGTGTTCCGCCGGTTCTCTCCGTTGTCCGTTCGGAGTCCAGACACACTCGCACGCTCCCGCGGCACCTCCAAAATATTATTTTATAAGTGGCTTAAAAATGTTCTCGGAATGGGATGCAACTTGTCATGCGGTCTTATTATAGTGTAGACAGGCCGCCTGCCAAGTTTCGTCGTGTTTGGAGTTCGTTTGACTGCCCAACCGTCAAATATGTAACCGCGATATAGTCGGTTTATTCGTCGGACGTTTCGGTCTCCGAAACTGCCACCGGGTCGCTCTGTTTCTCTCTCTTCTCAGCTCGAGGCATTCTACACAGCCAACCGTGTAAGCGTTCCCCTCTTGTCCAGCCACCGACCCCCCTCTTTCGTGCGTCCGAAAACTTCCCCGAACCCGACCCGGGCTTTCGTTACCAATGGGTTCAGATCATCCCCAAACGTCTATAAAACATCTCGGTTTTATTATTTGGACTCCCTAGCCTATTTTTTCGAACCGTCCAATTACGATCGGAGGGACCTAAATAACTCCTACCCTAATCCCCTGCCTATATATAGTCTAACCCTAGCCATGTCCCATCCATTCCTCCCCTATCCTATCGCCGCCGCCGCCACTTTGTTTTCCTTGGGATCCCTCCCAATCCAGCTGACCCGACCATCTCCCTCGTTTTTAGCACTGTCCAATCCATCGATCCATCCACCCAACAACATCGTCGTCAACCTCCTCCTCTCCTCCCGTGCCCGCGTCCACTCAACCCCGGCGCCTTGCTCCAGACCTCGTCCTCGCCGGGCCTCTCGCGAGCCCGATGCTCGAGCTCCTTTGCCTGGGCATCCCAGGCGCCTCAAGCCGTCGTTATCCTTCGTCCGCAGCCTCCTCCTCGTCCAGGACATCGCCGCCTCGTCTCTCTCCAGACCTGCTGTGGTGCTGCCGGCCACCTAGCCCAAGAGCAGATGAGCACCGCCCCTCCCTTTCCCCGTGCTCTCCCTCCCGCTAGTTCTTTCTCTGTCTCTCTCTGATTTCTCCTCTGTCTTTTCTTATGGCAACAATTTCCGCCATGGCCTTGTAGCATGTTCCGCCGCTTGGGGATCCGATCCATGCCTCCTCTCGCCAGATCTGAACCCAGGCGCCTCCCCGCGCTCCATTCTGCCCGTTCCGGCCGGTCCCTGCCAACCCCGCTGCCAGGACACCTGCCGGTTTCTTCTCCATCGCCATGGTGCTGCTATTTCTGTTCTTCAGGAACGAGAGCAGCAGCAACTCGGCCGTCTCGAGCGTTGACCGCGGCCCTCTTCGTCTGGAGCGCCAGCGACCGGGCGGCTCAGCGCCAGACCGCGCCAAGGCCCAGCCGTGCTAGATCTGCCAGCCCAAGCCGGCCGCCTCCACCCGACCTGGGCCTCAGCCCATGGTGAGATGCCTCCCCCAGCACCTCTCTGTTTGCCCAGTCCGCCCAGATTCGGCCCATGTTTTTTTTCATACGCTGCGAATTTAGCTAATTTCCAGAGACTGCATTTTTGCAGAAAACCCCCTGTTCTTCATGCATTTAATAGCTAATAAACCGTGCATCGGATTAAAATGATTTATATATGTAAAATGCTCAGAAAATTGTGTAGATTAATAATATGCCATTTTCATCCCATGTTAGAATGTTTAACATGCTGTTTGTGTTTATTTTGCATAATGCCATGTTAAAATGCTTTAATTCATAACTAATTAACCGTAGCTCCGATTTTAATAAACTTTATATGTAAATGGGGTGGGAAAATGCCTAGTTTAACATGGTCCACTTTGTTTTACTGTTTAACAACTCTAAAATTGTGTTTAGGGCAGAACAGTACCGAATCCATAATTTGCATATGGGGATTTTCCGGAATTGTTGTTTGTTACTTCCGGCCTCATTTAAACTTGCCTAGATAGGTAGTTTCATTATGTTTCACCTCTTGCCATGTTTAATAACATTTAATATTGTTGGGTACATAACCGAGATCAAACTAAATAATTGCATGTGGTGTTTCGTCAATATGCAACTCGTTGCATATTGAGCTCCACTTAATTTGTAGTGATGTTTGTTGCACTTTGCCATGCCATGCCTCGTTAAACCGGACATGCATCATACTTGATTGTGCATCATGCCATGTTTATGCTTGTGCATTTACCATGTTGTTTGTTTCTTTCCGGTATTGCTTCTTAGTTCCGGTAATGTTGCGATTGTGAGGATTCGTTCGACTTCTCCCGTTCGTCTTCTTCATGGACCCGTTCTTCTTCCTTGCGGGATTTCAGGCAAGATGACCGCTACCCTGGATCTCACTACTATCATTGCTATGCTAGTTGCTTCGTTCTATCGCTATGCTGCGCTACCTATTACCTGTTTATCAAGCCATCCCAAATTGCCATGAACCTCTAACCTTTGACACCATTCCTAGCAAACCGTTGCTTGGCTATGTTACCGCTTTGCTCAGCCCTCTTATAGCGTTGCTAGTTGCAGGTGAAGTTGAAGATTGCTCCATGGTGGACAGGATTTTGGTTGGGATACCACAATATCTCTTATATTATTAATGCATCTATATACTTGGTAAAGGGTGGAAGACTCGGCCTTATGCCTGGTGTTTTGTTCCACTCTTGCCGCCCTAGTTTCCGTCATACCGGTGTTATGTTCCCGGATTTTGCGTTCCTTACGCGGTCGGGTGATTTATGGGACCTCCTTGACAGTTCACCCTGAGAACGAGATATGTGCAGCTCCTATCGGGATTGTCGGCGCATCGGGCGGCTTTGCTGGTCTTGTTTTACCATTGTCAAAATGTCTTGTAAACCGGGATTCCGAGTCTGATCGGGTCTTCCTAGGAGAAGGTCTATTCCTTCGTTGATCGCGAGAGTTTGTCATGGGCTAAGTTGGGACACCCCTGCAGGGTATAATCTTTCAAAAGCCGTGCCTGCGGTTATAGGCAGATGGGAATTTGTTAATGTCCGGTTGTAGATAACTTGATACCAGATCCGAATTAAAACGCATCAACCGTGTGTGTAGCCGTGATGGTCTCTTCTCGGCGGAGTCCGGGAAGTGAACACGGTCTTTGGGTTATGTTTGACGTAAGTAGGAGTTCAGGATCACTTCTTGATCATTACTAGTTGACGACCGTTCCGCTTGCTCTCTTCTCGCTCTTATTTGCGTATGTTAGCCACCATATATGCTTAGTCGCTGCTGCAGCCTCACCACTTTACCCTTTCCTTTCCCTTTAAGCTTTGCTAGTCTTGATACCCATGGTAATGGGATTGCTGAGTCCTCGTGGCTCACAGATTACTACAACACCAGTTGCAGGTACAGGTTGTGCGATGATCATGACGCGAGAGCGATGCTTGCTTGTGTTGAGTTCTTCTTCTGCTTCTTCTTCGATCAGGGGATAGGTTCCAGGTCGGCAGCCTGGGCTAGCAGGGTGGATGTCGTTTGAGTTTCTGTTTATGTTTCATCCGTAGTCGGATGATGCTCTGATGTATTGTGATATTGTATTCATGTGGCATTGTATGCCTTATGTATGTATCCCCATCTATTTATGTAATGTTGATGTAATGATATCCACCTTGCAAAAGCGTTTCAATATGCGGGTCTATCCTTGGTGGGACCTTCGAGTTCCTTTTGGATAGGGTCGCATATTGGGCGTGACATAAACTCCCGAAGGTTTTGACCACCGTATCACGCAAATATCCTCTGTTTTCATTTCGAGCTGTTTCTGTTGCAGACTTGGAGCAATATGTCATCCCAGGACTCGGAGGGAGAAAGCTATGTGGCTGATTTCCTTGCAGACCCTAGGGTCTACGGGGACTTGGAACATGGTGGCTGGACCATTGAGGAAGAGGAGGACTATGAGCCTAAGGACGAAGACGAAGCCCCATTACCTCAACCTGGGGACATGCATGTGGAGTTTAAAAAGTCAAGCATACCTGATAGAGCAAAGAAGCCAAAGATCGAGTTTATCTCTTTTCGTCTCTTACAGGAAAATAAACAGGAATTGTGCAAAAGAGTATTAAGCCTTGAGTAGGAGATCGAGGACCTTAAAGAGGAAAACACTATACTCAAGCGTAAGTTGAGGAAGAAGCCTACATCATCAACAACTCCTACTTCACCACCTCCAAGGACATAATCACATGGGTATGGGCACTCCCCTTGGCAACTTCCAAGCTTGGGGGAGGTGCCCCAGTATCGTATCACCATCACACTCCTATCTTTACCATTTTATTTAGTTCGATCCTTTTAGTAGTATCTTGATCTATTAGATTGAAGTTTTGATATCAAGTAGTTTTGAGTTTTGCTTTGTGATCTCTTTATGTAATTGAGTCCGTGAGCTATCTATAATAAAGATTAGTGTTGAGTCAAGGGCTTTGCTATGTTGCTATGATCTTGAGAAAGTAGAAAGAATAAAAGAGTTCATATTGATCTTATGGTTAGTGATGACTTCACACATAGAAAGTATGAGGCATAAAAGTTGTTGAGAGTTGATAAACGTAGTTTTGGTCATCGTTGCAATTAATAGGAAGTGATAAGGAAGGAGAGGTTCACATAAAAATATATTATCTTGGACATCTTTTATGATTGGGAGCACTCATTAAGTATGACATGCTAAAAGGGTTGATGTTGGACAAGGAAGACAATGTAATGGTTTATGTTTTTCTCACATCTCAGTTAAAGTATATTGTCATTGACCTTCCAAACATGTTGAGCTTGCCTTCCCCCCTCATGCTAGCCAAATTCCTTGCACCAAGTAGAGATACTACTTGTGCTTCCAAATATCTTTAAACCCAGTTTTGCCATGAGAGTCCACCATATCTACCTATGGATTGAGTAAGATCCTTCAAGTAAGTTGTCATGTTGCAGGCAATAAAAATTGCTATCTAAATATGTATGACTTATTAGTGCAGAGAAAATAAGCTTTATACGATCTTGTTGTGGAAGCAATACAAGCAACGGACCGCATAATAAAGGTCCACATACAAGGGGCAATATAAAGTGACGTTCTTTTGCATTAAGATTTTGTGCATCCAACCCTAAACGCACATGACAACCTCTGCTTCCCTCTGCAAAGGGCCTATCTTTTACTTAATGTTTTTACTTTATGCTTGAGTCAAGGTGATCTTCACCTTTCCCTTTTTCATTTTATCCCTTGGCAAGCTCCTCGTGTTTGAAAGATCATGATATATATATCCAATTGGATGTAAGTTAGCACGGGCTATTATTGTTGACATCACCTAAAGGTGAATACGTTGGGAGGCAACACAATAAGCCCCTATCTTTCTCAGTGTCCAGCTGAAACTCCATAACTACAAGTATTGCGTGAGTGTTAGCAAATGTAGAAGACTACATGATAGTTGAGTATGTGGATTTGCTGAAAAGCTCTATTGTTGACTCTTTCTGATGTTATGATAAATTGCAATGCTTCAATGACTGAGATTATAGTTTGTTAGTTCTCAATGAAATTTTTGAACCATACTTGACATTGTGAATTGATTGTTACTTGAGTATAAGAAATCATTTGATAAAACCTATATGTGTTGCTGTTATAAGAATGATCATGATGCCCTCATGTTCGTATTTTATTTTTATGGACACCTCTATCTCTAAACATGTGGACATATTTTTCGATTTCGGCTTCCGCTTGAGGACAAGTGAGGTCTAAGCTTGGGGGAGTTGATACGTCCATTTTGCATCATGCTTTTATATCAATATTTATTGCATTATGGGCTGTTATTACACATTATATCTCAATACTTATGGCTATTCTCTCTTATTTTACAAGGTTTACCATGAAGAGGGGGGATGCCGGTAGCTGGAATTCTTGCTGGAAAAGGAGCAAACATTGGAAACCTATTCTGCACTACTCCAAAAATCCTGAAACTCCACGAAACATGTTTTTGGAATTAATAAGAATTATTGAGTGAAAGAAATACATCAGGGGGCCCACACCCTGGCCAGGAGGGTGGGGGGCGCGCCCACCCCTACTGGGCGCGCCCACCCCTACTGGGCGCGCCCCTATCTCCTAGGCCCCCTAGTGGCCCCCCGGTGTCCATCTTCTGCTATATGAAGGCTTTTACCCTGGAAAAAATCGTGGGCAAGCTTACGGGACGAAACTCCGCCGCCACGAGGTGGAACGTTGGCGGAACCGATCTAGAGCTCCGGCAGAGCTGTTTTGCCGGGGACACTTCCCTCTGGGAGGGGGAAATCATCACCAACGTCATCACCAACGATCCTCTCATTGGGAGGGGGTCAATCTCCATCAACATCTTCACCAGCACCATCTCCTCTCAAAACCCTAGTTCATCTCTTGTATCCAATCTTGTATCCAAACCACAAATTGGTACCTGTGGGTTGCTAGTAGTGTTGATTACTCCTTGTAGTTGATGCTAATTGGTTTACTTGGTGGAAGATCATATGTTCAGATCCTTAATGCATATTATTACTCCTCTGATTATGAACATGAATATGCTTTGTGAGTAGTTACGTTTGTTCCTGAGGACATGGGTGAAGTCTTGCTATTAGTAGTCATGTGAATTTGGTATTCGTTCGATATTTTGATGAGATGTATGTTGTCTTTTCCTCTAGTGGTGTTATGTGAACGTCACCTCATGACACTTCACCATTATTTGGGCCTAGAGGAAGGCATTGGGAAGTAATAAGTAGATGATGGGTTGCTAGAGTGACAGAAGCTTAAACCCTAGTTTATGTGTTGCTTCGTTAGGGGCTGATTTGGATCCATATGTTCAATGTTGTGGTTAGGTTTACCTTAATACTTCTTCTGTAGTTGCGGACACTTGCAATAGGGGTTAATCATAAGTGGGATGCTTGTCCAAGTAAGGGCAGTACCCAAGCACCGGTCCACCCACATATCAAATTATCAAAGTATCGAACGCGAATCATATGAGCGTGATGAAAACTAGCTTGACGATAAGTCCCATGTGTCCTCGGGAGCTCCTTTATCATTATAAGAAATTGTCCAGGCTTATCCTTTGCTAAATAAAGGATTGGGCCACCTTGCTGCACTTTATTTACTTTATTTACTTGTTACTCGTTACAATTTATCTTATCTCAAAACTATCTATTACCTACAATTTCAGTGCTTGCAGAGAAAACCTTACTCAAAACCGCTTATCATTTCCTTCTACTCCTCGTTGGGTTCGACACTCTTACTTATCGAAAGGACTACGATAGATCCCCTACACTTGTGGGTCATCAGCGCGCTGTCGTGTGCATTCGAACGCACCTAGCCCCACAACGAACCGTGCCCCGTAGCCCCGTCATCAAACTCGCCCGAGCCCCGGCATACGCCCCGCTCGTCGCTGGCGACGCTGCGGTTCACCTCCAGCCAAGCCACCGGCCCCATTCAATGCGCCATGGTGCAGGCGTTCGAAAGAGCCCACCCGCGCCCCCTTACTTGCACCATGGCGTAATTCCAGCGAGGTCTGCGCGACTCCGCTGGGTTTTCGGTCGCCGACGGTGAATCTCCACCTCCTGCCGACGTGGCCTGCTGCTGGGGCTCATCTGGGTCACTGCCTGGTGGCCCCAGGGGTCTGGCTGACCTGTTGACCATGGTCAACTTGCTAACTGGGCTGGTCCCAGCAGCTGACCAGTGGCCCCCCACCCTATAAGCTAATTAAATTAGTTAAATTAATTAATCAAGGCCAATTAGTCACTGACTAATGGGGCCCACACTTAGTTAGTTCTAATTAGTTTAAAACAAATCCTATTTCACCTCTATCTCAATGACAGGTAGGTCCCACTGGACCCACATGTCAGATTTGACTCAGTCAACCGCACTGTTGACTGATGACCTCAGCGTTGCGTCATGCTAACATCAGCAGACACTATTCTGGATAATGTTAGAATTAATAGATAAATAAATTCAGAAAATATTTAAAACTTTAGAAAATCATATAAAATAATCCGTAGCTCGGATGAAAATACTTTGTACATGAAAGTTTCTCAGAATGACGAGACGAATCTGAATATGCAGCCCATTCGTCCGCCATGCGTGCCTAGCATAGTGAACCTGCAACATTTTACCTCCGGTTCATCTGTCCAAAAATGCGAAACACCGGGGATACTTTCCTGGATGTTTCCCCCTTTCGCCGGTATCACCTACTACCGCTTTAGGGCACACCTAACACTGTTCATTGTCATGTCATGCATCATCATGCTTATGTTTGCATTGTATTTACTGTTTCTTCCCCCTCTTCTCTCCGGTAGACTACGAGCCCGACGCTGCTGCTGCCCAGTTCGACTACGGAGTTGACGACCCATCCTTCTTGCCAGAGCAACCATGCAAGCCCCCCCTTGATCACCAGATATCACATACTCTTCTCTCTACTGCTTTCATTAGAGTAGTGTAGCATGTTACTGTTCGGTTACTCCTATTCTGTTGCATAGCCTGTCATTGTTACTACAGTCATTGATACCTTACCCGCAATCCTAAATGCTTAGTATAGGATGCTAGTTTATCATCATTGGCCCTACATTCTTGTCAGTCTGCCTTGCTATACTATCGGCCCGTGATCACTCGGGAGGTGATCACGGATATAGACTATACATATATACATACTATACAGATGGTGACTAAAGTCGGGTCGGCTCGTTGAGTACCCGCGAGTGATTCACGGATTGGGGGCTGAAAGGACATTTGTCCCGACGGCCCTCTGTGTGGATCTTTGTGGATCTTTGTGGCGGAGAGACAGGGCAAGTTGAGACCAACTAGGCGAGAGGTGGGCCTGGCCCTGGTCGGCGTTCGCGGTTACTTCATAATAACACTCTTAACGAGATCTTGGTATTTGATCTGAGTCTGGCCAATGGCCTATACACACTAACCAACAACGCGGGAATAGTTATGGGCACTCGACGTCGTGGTATCAGTCGGAGCCTTCTTGACGTCAGCGACTGAGCGGCACACACCGGGTTGGACCGCGTAACGCAACTTCCTTTGTAATGGAGGTTGCTAGGTCTGCTCACCGGCTGCATACGCAACGTGCATGTGTGCAATGGGCGATGATCCCAGACCCCTGCGCGCATAGGATTTAGACCGGCGTGCTGACCTCTCTGTTGTGCCTAGGTGGGGCTGCGACGTGTTGATCTACCGAGGTCGGGTATGACTACGATGAGACTTTCTCACCCATAGCGATGCTTAAGTCTGTTCGAATCATGTTAGCAATTGCCGCATTTTATGATTATGAAATTTAGCAAATGGATGTCAACACTGCATTCCTGAATGGATTTCTGAAAGAAGAGTTGTATATGATGCAGCCGGAAGGTTTTGTCAATCCAAAAGGTTCTAACAAAGTATGCAAGCTCTAGCGATCCATTTATGTACTGGTGCAAGCATCTCGGAGTTGGAATAAACTCTTTGATAGTGTGATCAAAGCATATGGTTTTATACAGACTTTTGGAGAAGCCTGTATTTACAAGAAAGTGAGTGGGAGCTCTGTAGCATTTCTGATATTATATGTAGATGACATATTGTTAATTGGAAATGATATAGAATTTCTGGATAGCATAAAGGGATACTTGAATAGAAGTTTTTCGATGAAAGACTTCGGTGAAGCTTCTTACATATTGGGCATCAAGATCTATAGAGATAGATCAAGACGCTTGATTGGACTTTCACAAAGCACATACCTTGATAAAGTCTTGAAAAAGTTCAAAATGGATTAGGCAAAGAAAGGATTCTTACCTGTATTACAAGGTGTGAAGTTGAGTCAGACTCAATGCCTGACCACTGCAGAAGATAGAGAGAAAATGAAAGAAGTTCCCTATGCTTCAGCCATAGGCTCTATCATGTATGCAATGCTGTGTACCAGACCCGATGTGTGCCTTGCTATTAGTTTAGTAGGGAGGTACCAAAGTAATCCAGGAGTGGATCACTGGACAGCGGTCAAGAACATCCTGAAATACCTGAAAAGGACTAAGGATATGTTTCTCATTTATGGAGGTGACAAAGAGCTAGTCAGAAATGGTTACGTCGATGCAAGCTTTGACACTGATCTGGACGATTCTAAATCGCAAACCGGATACGTGTTTATATTAAACGGTGGAGCTGTCAGTTGGTGTAGTTCTAAACAAAGCATCGTAGCGGGATCTACGTGTGAAGCGGAGTACATAGCTGCTTCCGAAGCAACAAATGAAGGAGTCTAGATGAAGGAGTTCATATCCGATCTAGGTGTCGTACCTAGTGCATCGGGTCCAATGAAAATATTTTGTGACAATACTGGTGCAATTGCCTTGGCAAAGGAATCCATATTTCACAACAGAACCAAGCACATCAAGAGACGCTTCAATTCCATCCGGGACCAAGTCCAGGTAGGAGACATAGAGATTTGCAAGATACATACGGATATGAATGTAGCAGTCCCGTTGACTAAGCCTCTTGCACGAGCAAAACATGATCAACACCAAGACTCCATGGGTGTTAGAATCATTACTGTGTAATCTAGATTATTGACTCTAGTGTAAGTGGGAGACTGAAGGAAATATACCCTAGTGACAATAATAAAGTTATTATTTATTTCCTCATATCATGATAAATGTTTATTATTCATGCTAGAATTGTATTACCCAGAAACATAATACATGTGTGAATACATAGACAAACATAGTGTCACTAGTATGCCTCTACTTGACTAGCTCGTAAATCAAAGATGGTTAAGTTTCCTAACCATAGACATGAGTTGTCATTTGATTAACGGGATCACATCATTAGGAGAATCATGTGATTGACTTGACCCATTCCGTTAGCCTAGCACTTGATCGTTTAGTATGTTGCTATTGCTTTCTTCATGACTTATACATGTTCCTGTGACTATGAGATTATGTAACTCCCGTTTACCGGAGGAACACTTTGTCTGCTACCAAAAGTCACAATGTAAATGGGTGATTATAAAGGTGCTCTACAGGTGTCTCCAAAGGTACTTGTTGAGTTGACGTATTTCGAGATTAGGATTTGTCACTCCGATTGTCGGAGAGGTATCTCTGGGCCCTCTCGGTAATGCACATCACGATAAGCCTTGCAAGCAATGTAACTAATGAGCTAGTTACGAGATGATGCATTACGTAACGAGTAAAGAGACTTGCCGTTAATGAGATTGAACTAGGTATTGGATACCAACGATCGAATCTCGGGCAAGTAACATACCGATGACAAAGGGAACAACGTATGTTGTTATGCAGTTTGACCGATAAAGATCTTCGTAGAATATGTATGAGCCAATATGAGCATCCAGGTTCCGCTATTGGTTATTGACCAGAAACGAGTCTCGATCATGTCTACATAGTTCTCGAACCCGTAGGGTCCGCACGCTTAAGGTTTCGTTGACAGTTTTATTATGAGTTTATGAGTTTTGATGTACCGAAGGTTGTTCGGAGTCCCGGATGTGATCACGGACATGACGAGGAGTCTCGAAATGGTCGAGACATAAAGATCGATATATTAGACGACTATATTTGGACACCGGAAAGGTTTCGGGTGAGATTGGGACTATACCGGAGCTCCGGGAGGTTATCGGAACCCCCCGATAGGTATATGGGCCTTATTGGGCCTTAGTGGAAAGGAGGGAGAAGGAGCAAAGGAGGGTGCGTGCCCCCCCAAGCCCAATCCGAATTGGGAAGGGGGCCGCCCCCCTTTCCTTCTTCCCTCCCCTCTCTTCCTTCCCTCTCCTACTCCTAATAGGAAAGGGGGGAGTCCTACTCCCGATTGGGGTTGGACTCCCCCCTAGGGCGCGCCACCCCCTTGGCCGACCCCCTCTCCTCCACTTCTTTATATACGGGGAAGGGGGCACCCCATACACACAACAATTGATCTCTTGATCTCTTAGCCGTGTGCGGTGCCCCCTCCACCAAAGTCCTCGATAATATTGTAGCGGTGCTTAGGCGAAGCCCTGCGACGGTAGAACATCAAGATCGTCACCACACCGTCGTGCTGACAGAACTCTTCCCCAACATTCTGCTGGATCGGAGTTCGGGGATCGTCATCGAGCTGAATGTGTGCTAGAACTTGGAGGTGCCGTAGTTTCGGTGCTTGATCGGTCGGGCCATGAAGACGTACAACTACATCAACCGCGTTGTTCTAACGCTTCCGCTTTTGGTCTACGAGGGTACATGGACAACACTCTCCCGTCTCGTTGCTATGCATCACCATGATCTTGCGTGTGCGTAGGATTTTTTTTGAAATTACTACGTTCCCCAACAGTGGTATCAGAGCCAGGTTTTATGCGTTGATGTTATATGCACGAGTAGAACACAAGTGAGTTGTGGGTGATACAAGTCATACTGCTTACCAGCATGTCATACTTTGGTTCAACGGTATTGTTGGATGAAGCGGCCCGGACCGACATTACGCGTATGCTTACGCGAGACTAGTTTTACCGCCGTGTTTTGCACACAGGTGACTAGCGGGTGTCTGTTTCTCCAACTTTAGTTGAACCGAGTGTGGCTACGCTCGGTCCTTGCGAAGGTTAAAACATCACTAACTTGATGAACTATCGTTGTGGTTTTGATGCGTAGGTAAGAACGGTTCTTGCTAAGCCCATAGCAGCCACGTAAAACTTGCAATAACAAAGTAGAGGACGTCTAACTTGTTTTTGCAGGGCATGTTGTGATGTGATATGGTCAAGACATGATGCTATATTTTATTGTATGAGATGATCATGTTTTGTAACCGAAGTATCGACAACTGGCAGGAGCCATATGGTTGTCCCTTTATTGTATGAAATGCAATCGCCCTGTAATTGCTTTACTTTATCACTAAGCGGTAGCGATAGTCGTAGAAGCAATAGTTGGCGAGACGACAACGATGCTACGATGGAGATCAAGGTGTCACGCCGGTGACGATGGTGATCATGACGGTGCTTCGGAGATGGAGATCACAAGCACAAGATGATGATGGCCATATCATATCACTTATATTGATTGCATGTGATGTTTATCTTTTATGCATCTTATGTTGCTTTGATTGACGGCAGCATTATAAGATGATCTCTCACTAAATTTCAAGATAAAAGTGTTCTCCCTAAGTATGCACCGTTGCCAAAGTTCGTTGTGCCCAGACACCACGTGATGATCGGGTGTGATAAGCTCTACGTCCATCTACAACGGGTGCAAGCCAGTTTTGCACACGCAGAATACTCAGGTTAAACTTGACGAGCCTAGTATATGCAGATATGGCCTCGGAACACTGAGACCGAAAGGTCGAGCGTGAATCATATAGTATATATGATCAACATAGTGATGTTCACAATTGAAAACTACTCCATCTCACTTGATGATCGGTTATGGTTTAGTTGATTTGGATCACGTGATCACTTAGATGATTAGAGAGATGTCTATATAAGTGGGACTTCTTAAGTAATATGATTAATTGAACTTAAATTTACCATGAACTTAGTACCTGCTAGTATTTTGCTTGTCTATGTTTGTTGTAGATAGATGGCTCATGCTGTTGTTCCGTTGAATTTTAATGCGTTCCTTGAGAAAGCAAAGTTGAAAGATGATGGTAGCAATTACACGGACTGGGTCCGTAACTTGAGGATTATCCTCATTACTGCATAGAAGAATTACGTCCTGGAAGCACCGCTAGGTGCCAAACCTGCTGCAGGAGCAACACCAGATGTTGTGAACGTCTGGCAGAGCAAAGCTGATGACTACTTGATAGTTCAGTGTGCCATGCTTTACGGCTTAGAACCGGGACTTCAACGACGTTTTGAACGTCATGGAGCATACGAGATGTTCCAGGAATTGAAGTTAATATTTCAAGCAAATGCCCGGATTGAGAGATATGAAGTCTCCAATAAGTTCTATAGCTGCAAGATGGAGGAGAATAGTTCTGTCAGTGAGCATATACTCAGAATGTCTGGGTATAACAATCACTTGATTCAACTGGGAGTTAATCTTCCGGATGATTGCGTCATTGACAGAATTCTTCAATCACTGCCACCAAGCTACAAGAGCTTCGTGATGAACTATAATATGCAAGGGATGGAAAAGACAATTCTCGAGCTCTTCGCAATGCTAAAAGCTGCGGAGGTAGAAATCAAGAAGGAGCATCAACTGTTGATGGTCAATAAGACCACCAGTTTCAAGAAAAAGGGCAAAGGGAAAAAGAAGGGGAACTTCAAGAATAACAGCAAACAAGTTGCTGCTCAGGAGAAGAAACCCAAGTCTGGACCTAAGCCTGAGACTGAGTGCTTCTACTTCAAGCAGAATGGTCACTGGAAGCGGAACTGTCCCAAGTATTTGGCGGATAAGAAGGATGGCAAGGTGAACAAAGGTATATGTGATATACATGTTATTGATGTTGTACCTTACCAGAGCTTGCAATAGCACCTGGGTATTTGATACTGGTTCTGTTGCTAATATTTGCAACTCGAAACAGGGACTACGGATTAAGCGGACACTGGCTAAGGACGAGGTGACGATGCGCGTGGGAAATGGTTCCAAAGTCGATGTGATCGCCGTCGACATGCTACCTCTACATCTACCTTCGGGATTAGTTTTAGACCTAAATAATTGTTATTTGGTGCCAGCGTTGAGCATGAACATTATATCTGGATCTTGTTTGATGCGAGATGGTTATTCATTTAAATCTGAGAATAATGGTTGTTCTATTTATATGAGTAATATCTTTTATGGTCATGCACCTTTAAAGAGTGGTCTATTTTTGATGAATCTCGATAGTAGTGATACACATATTCATAATGTTGAAACCAAAAGATGCAGAGTTGATAATGATAGTGCAACTTATTTGTTGCACTGCCGTTTAGGTCATATTAGTGTAAAGCGCATGAAGAAACTCCATACTGATGGACTTTTGGAATCACTTGGTACTTGCGAACCATGCCTCATGGGCAAGATGACTAAAATGCCGTTCCCCCGTACTATGGAGAGAGCAACTGATTTGTTGGAAATCATACATACTGATGTATGTGGTCCAATGAATGTTGAGGCTCGTGGCGGATATCGTTATTTTCTCACCTTCACAGATGATTTGAGCAGATATGGGTATATCTACTTAATGAAACATAAGTCTGAAACATTTGAAAGTTCAAAGAATTTCAGAGTGAAGTTGAAAATAATTGTAACAAGAAAATAAAGTTTCTACGATCTGATCGTGGAGGAGAGTATTTTTGTTACGAGTTTGGTTTACATTTGAAGCAATGCAGAATAGTTTCGCAACTCACGCCACCCGGAACACCACAACGTAATGGTGTGTCTGAACATCGTAATCGCACTTTACTAGATATGGTGCAATCTATGATGTCTCTTACTGATTTACCGCTATCATTTTGGGGTTATGCTTTAGAGACGTCCGCATTCACGTTAAATAGGGCACCATCAAAATCCGTTGAGATGACGCCTTATGAACTGTGGTTTGGCAAGAAACCAAAGTTGTCGTTTCTTAAAGTTTGGGGTTGCGATGCTTATGTGAAATAGCTTCAACCTGATAAGCTTGAACCCAAATCGGAGAAATGTGTCTTCATAGGATACCCAAAGGAAACTGCTGGGTACACCTTCTATCACAGATCCGAAGGCAAGCCATTTGTTGCAAAGAATGGATCCTTTCTAAAGAAGGAGTTTCTCTCGAAAGAAGTGAGTGGGAGGAAAGTAGAACTTGATGAGGTAACTGTACCTGCTCCTTTATTGGAAAATAGTTCATCACAGAAACCGGTTCCTATGACGACTACACCAATAAGTGAGGAAGCTAATGATGATGATCATGAAACTTCAGAACAAGTTACTACAAAACCTTGTAGGTCAACCAGAGTAAGATCCGCGCCAGAGTGGTATGGTAATCCTATTTTGGAGGTCATGTTACTTGACCATGGCGAACCAACGAACTATGACGAAGCGATGATGAGCCCAGATTCCGCAAAATGGCTTGAAGCCATGAAATCTGAGATGGGATCCATGTATGAGAACAAAGTGTGGACTTTGGTTGACTTGCCCGATGATCGGCAAGCCATCAAGAATAAATGGATTTTTAAGAAGAAGACTGACGCTGATGGTAATGTTACTATCTACAAAGCTCGACTTGTTGCAAAAGGTTTTCGACAAGTTCAAGGGGTTGACTATGATGAGACTTTCTCACCCGTAGCGATGCTTAAGTATGTCCAAATCATGTTAGCAATTGCCGCATTTTATGATTATGTGTCACATCCCTAGTTTTGATAATGCCAAGTGCTAGTATCTGGTATTGCATCATGTTTAAATTCAAGGAATTTGAACTGAGGAAATTAGAAAGCCTCAAAACTTTTTAAAAGAAGGGCAAGAACCCTTTAAATTGCATTCAGTGATTCCAAAATTCCCTAAAAATCATTCTGGTAATTTTGGCAAGAGATATATACCAAACCAAAATTCTAGAACATTTTTATGGAATATTTTGGAACATTGAATTTAAATCATATTGTATTTGGATTTGAAGTTATATTCATAATATATAATGATTATAGTTTCAAAAAGCCTGTGATATTTTATGTATATGTGGAGAAGTCCATTATGTGACATAAAAATATCCAAGGGAATTTTGGCACTGTTTTCAAGTTGTTTAAATTTGAATTCAGTGGCAAAAGAAATATTAAAAAAGAAAACAAAACAAAAAAATATAAAACAGAGCCGAAGAACTTACCTGGCGCCACCAACCGGCCCAGCTCCTGCGCGGCCCGTTACTGTGCAGCCCAGCTGCCAGTCATCTTCCTCCCCCTCGCCCCGAAGCAGCTGCGTGCTGGACGCACGCGTGTCGACGCCGGCCACCTCCTGCTTCGCGCTGGAGGCCTCCCCTTTGAGCCCGTCCGCGCGTGGCGACGCCACGCCACCCGCAGAACCCCCTCGACCCCTCACTCTCTGGTCCTCTCTCCCCTCGCCTCCTCTCGCCCTCTCCACCATGGCCGAGACGCCGCGAGCTCGCTGCCGCCATAGCCGCGGCCACCGTCCATCCCGTGCCTCCCCGATGGGTCCAGAAGAACCACCATGGCCTTCTGCATCATCTACACCAACCCATTCGACCGCGGAGCCCTACATCGCCGCCTCGAGTCGTCTTCCCCGAGCACGGCCGCCGGACTCCATCGACGGATTCGTCGCCTTCCGGCCGTCCCGAGCCAGCTGAGCCTGTCGTCGACCTCCCAGTGAGCTCCGCTGCATTTCCCCTCTGTTTCCCGCATCTTTCCCGTCCTCTAGCCATCGCGTTCATCGAGACCGAGAACCACCGCCGCCCGAGCTTGTCGCCGGCGGGTTTGACCCCCCTGGTTCAATGACAGGTGGGGCCAGCCCTGCTAATTAACTTGGGTTAGTACTAATTAAACATTAGTTAGTCTAATCACACAGACACGCAGGACCCACTGGTCAGGTTTGACCTGGACCGCCCCGTTGACCTGCTGACATCATAGTGACGTCATGCTGACGCAATTAACAATTTTCTGGATTTAAAATAAATCCAGGAAATTTCAGAAAATAGTCAAAACTTCTAAAATTCATATAAATTCAACCGTAGCTCCAAATCAAATAATTTATATATGAAAAATGATCAGAAAAATCCAATCTATCCATCAGTACTATTTTCATGCATGTTAGAACAACTTATAGCTGCTGAATAGCACAAATCATATAAATGGCATTTTAATATCCACATATGGAGTTTGAATTTGAACTTAGGGTTCAAACCAACTTCATTTAACTTGTTGCTAGTTGCATTAGCTCAAACAACAGCATATTGCCATGTCACATTCATGCATCATATTGTTGCATTGCATTGATTGTGTTCTCCCTTGTTTGCTGGTATTTGTCCCCTCTCAGTAGACGATGTTCCGACGATGAGTTCGATGACACCGATGAAGAGCTATACTATCTTCAGAAGTGCCAGGCAAGCAAAACCCCCTTGTTCATTCCGATAAAATCCCACTCTCTCGCTCCTGCTCTCTTTTACTGCATTAGGACAACAACGATTCATCTGTTACTTGCTGCGGTAGCTGAACCCCTTTATCCTTTGCATGACCTGTCATTGCCACAGTAAATAGATGAAACCCACTAGCATGAGTAGGAGTTGTTTGAGCCCTGATGTGCCTACTCATTCATGCTTGTTTGTCATGCCTGCTACTTCTTAGAGTTGAGTCAGGTCTGATTCATCGGGGATGAATCGGAGGTGTGTGAACATGTCCTACTGTTGAGAGCTAAGTGTGTGAACACGATTTGGTAAAGGTAGCGGTGAGAGGCCATGTAGGAGTACATGGTGGGTTGTCTCATTGCAGCCGTCCTCAGGAACTGAGTTCTGTGTTTGTGATCCATGAACAGTTACTACCACACATTGGGATCGCTTAAGTGCCCTCTCGACTTATTAATCAACTTGATCTCTGTCCAGGAGTTGCAACTAGTTTCTGGTGTTTGTAGGTAGTGTTAGTAGTCTACCAAGTGGCACCCGGTACAGGTGGGCTTGGGACAGACTAGGCACAGTGGCCCGGTGTACCAAGTAGCACCCGGATGGTGGGCTTGGGAACCCTGCACACATCGTTTGGGGCCGTGAGCGACACCCCGGCCGGATCTCCTTGCGGATGGAACCCGAATAGGCGATAAACCTGGACGAGAGACTTGTGTGGTTAGTCAGGTCGTGGCCGACACCCTCGCTGGGCTTCCGCTTGAAGGTTGCCGAGTACATGTCGTGTAAACGGCGGTAAGTGGTGAGAGCGTGTGTGAAGAAGTACACCCCTGCAGGGTTAATATGATCTATTCGAATAGCCGTGTCCGCGGTAAAGGACTTCTGGGTTGCCTGTACAGTTCATAGACAAGTGAAAGTGGATACTCTAAAATACGCAAGATAAGCGTGAGTGCTATGGATGGCGTTCTCGTAGGGAGACGGGAGCGGATCCATAGTGGTGTATTGATATGGTGAATATGTGGACTCGTGTGCGCCACCTCAAAAGAGTTACTTGCAGTCGTAGTTCAGGATAGCCACCGAGTCAAAGCTGGCTTGCTGCAGTTAAACCCCACCATCCCCTTGTTGATAATGATGCATATGTAGTTAGATCTGATGTAAGTCTTGCTGGGTACATTTGTACTCACGTTGCTTAATTTATGTTTTTGCAGAGAGACTTCAGTCTCGCTAGTAGTACCGCGTGGACTTCGACGTTTAGCTTGTTACCTCAGCTACGATCTTGTGCCCTCGGCAGGATCTGGTAGATAGTCAGGCTTCTCAGCCTTTTTCATTTGTAGATGTCTGTACTCAGACATGTTAAGCTTCCGCTTGTGCTTTGACTTGTATGCTCTGAATGTTGGGTCATGTGACCCATGTTTGTAATATCTCGCTCCTCGGAGCCTATTGAATAAATACTTGAGTTGTAGAGTCATGTTGTGATGCCATGTTGTATTTGCACATATCAAGCATATTGTGTGTATGTTATTGAAGTGCTTGGTATGTGTGGGATCTGACTATCTAGTTGTTTATCCTTAGTAGCCTCTCTTACCGGGAAAAGTCTCCTAGTGTTTCCACTGAGCCATGGTAGCTTGCTACTGCTCTGGAACACTTAGACTGGCCGGCATGTGTCCTTCGTTCCTGTGTCTGTCCCCTCGGGGAAATGTCACGCGATGAATTCCGGAGTCCTGTTAGCCCGCTACAGCCCGGTTCACCGGAGTCCTGCTAGCCCAGTGCTACAGCTTGGATTCACTCGCTGATGACCGACACGTTCGTTGCTGGGTCATGTATGCCTGTCCCTATAAGTTAGTGCCACTTTGGGTTCACGACTAGCCATGTCAGCCCGGGTTCTTTGTCATATGGATGCTAGCGGCACTATCATATACGTGAGCCAAAAGGCGCAAACGGTCCCAGGCCAGGTAAGGTGGCACCCGTGGGAATACCGTGCGTGAGGCCGCAAAGTGATATGATGTGTTACATGCTAGATCGGTGTGACTTAGGATCGGGGTCCTGACAGCTTTGGTATCAGAGCTTGACTGCCTGTAGGATTACCAAGCAAAACTGGTCGAAGTTGAGTCTAGAAATGCTTTAGTTATATAAGGGAATTGATTGTGGGATGGAACGTAAGGCTCGTTTTACTCCTTATGCCTTATGCCTTCTGATCCGAGTCATCTTATCTTTCCTATGGGGTTAAGAAATTAGGATTTCTCTTCTTTCTATCAGGATCACGTGTTACTAATCTGTAGTCCTATAGGATTGATGGTTCTAAGCTTGCGTTCAGTTCCTACTATCTTTTGTATGTTAACTGTTGATCTTGAAACCTTGATATTGTGCTTCTGAGTGGCTATGCCACCATTTTTGTAGCATGTCTCCAATCTTTTGAGCATTTACAGCCGTTATGCTGTCCGAGTCATCCCAGGTTTCTAGATAGTCTGAAGCATTTGCAAATCTCTTCCTTCCGTTTCGATGTCCCTTTGGGCCAGATTAACCACACTAAACGCTGAGTTGAGGTATTCTATTACCTCGACATATATGTTGGAGTTATTATTATGACCCTAGGTGTCTTAGGGGATCATCTAGTAAGCTAGCCATGATTCGTGTTCCCAGTGTGATGATTCTGGCCATCATTCTCGAAAGCATCCCGTGATGCCACTTAGTAGTAGGTATTCTATTCCTGGGTTTTGAACCCGAGATTCACCCTACTTACTTCATGTTGATAGTAATTGCTAGCTCCCTTAGGTTATTAGTAACCTTTGCGTTAGTCCTCGAGGTCCGTGGTATTTCCTTCTTCCAAATACTATGAACCATTTATGGCAGAAGTTCTTTGAACCAAAAGATCACAACCAGAGTGATCTCGATGAGTTCTCTATTCTATATTGCGACCCTGCCAGTCCTACCTCTCTGCATGGATTACCCAGAAGAAACTTGTTGAACTTGGTTCTACATACTAATCTATGCATCCACAACTCAGAAAACCATATGTTCCTTTGAGTTGTCCCTCTTTAGTTGTCTTCTGACCCTCGTCTATCAATTGATAGTCAAGAGTATGTGTGCATTCGTTCATCGATGTCTATTACTCTTGTGGTCCGTCAAACCATTCTATTCCAGAATGACTAGGAGAAACAAACTCCAGAACCCCATCCATTTCTAGGATTGGGTCAAAGCAGTTGTCTTCCGCAGATCAGATGCAATCCAGCTTTTGATTCTGTTCTACCCTGGAGTATCACCCCCTTTATGTCAGGATTTTCATGAGAATTGCTCCAGCCCTTGTGAATTCTTGACGTAGTGATACTTCTCGCCATCATTTTCATTTCTCGCTTCCGTGTTGTTGCAACCGGAGTGCCGACAAGTGAATCATGATGTGTGAACTCAATACTCCTAGCAACCACGTTGCTTGGTAGTTAAAGGACAATAATTTCATTCTTAGCATGTTGGTTATTGAATCATCATTCTAAGATTGATCGTGCTACCTAGTCCATTCTCCTGGTTCACTCCTCGATTGATGAGTTAGGATTATTTCAAATCCTCGCTCTATTGATCATACCGTCTTGCCCTGAAAAGCAAGATTGTTCTCGAGCTTAGTAACATATCGGTGGTTCGTGATTTTCCGAATATCTTCTCGAAAGTATTACCAGGTTGTCCCCTGACCCTTATGTTGAGCTCGTGATCAAGTTGGTTTTCTTATAAACCACCCCTTCTCCAAGAATCTGTGTTGGATACCCCTGAGCTAGTTGGTTAAGCCGAACAACAACTTGGAGAGTTGGAAGATAAAAGCTTGCCTAACTTAGTTCATTTCCAAAGGGATATCTTGTGTTTGTGTGTTTGTTGTAGAAAGATGATTTCTTCATCGATTGGTCCTTGTGACCAGTTGCTGGACCTATTGTCTTGCCAAAACCTTGATTTGAGTGTGGGCTATCGTCAAATCAAATCGGAACCAACGATAATCGTAATGTTCTCTTACTCGTGGTTTTTCCTCGAGCATAAACCATTATATTCTTTGGTCTGACCAATGCTATCACCGTGTTCACTTAACTATGGAATTCCTTTTATATGGAAACCTGGATGAATTGTTGTTGAGCCCATCGACAACATCTTTATCTCCTCCATAATTCATGATGAACATCAGGCTAGTGTTGGAAACTTGTGTAAGCATTATCTTCGTGTTCCGCTCATGAAGGATATGCTTGGATGAAAGAAGTGAATTCCTCTAATTCATGTGCAATTGGTGCAAGTTGTCGCCGTGAATTCGAGAAAGTTAGTTTTGCTTCCTCTGAAATCATCCCAAGTCAGTCATGCACGTGCGAAGTATTCCATGGTCTGATAGACTGATCATCTTCATTCTATGGGTATCCCTAGCACACCAAGCCACTAACTGATTTGTTCCGGGAAAAGGAATTCCTTCATAAGAGCTAATCATATGACTTATGCAAGGACTTCGTTATCCGCAATGATGGTTCCCCACCAGAACTCGGTAGTGTTTTATTATAAGACTACTACGTGGTCATGCTTGTCTGCGACATCATGTTCACATGTATGTAGCAGAAACGGCTCATGTTTTGGAGTTTGCTACCGTAGTTCATTCCCCGAGATTCTCGCAACGCCGTCTCGTCGATTTGTGTTGCAAACTTTCATTTTTCTTCTAGACGCGATGAGTCTGGAATATCCTGACACCAACCAGATCTAAATCTCAGGCAGATATGATGGTTGGAACATTTCCCAAGAACTATAATATTGGTCCCTCGATAACGGGTAAAGTGGATGTCGTGGCCAGCACCACCCAGCCGAAAGACCTATTATTGTAGTATCTTGATTGAAGAAGTTGTCCACGTCCCCATAAGGATTTCATAGGATTTACTCCCTAGTTGTCCCTTATGGATTCTTATGCTCCCGAAGTCTGACCTTTTACTTGATGTTCTAGATATCATTCCATATCTATGAATGGGTTATGCTAGCACATCAAGGAGAACATTAGAATGCGGAGTGCTAAATGTCTCTCGGTCGATCCTCCAGATTTTGTTTCCTTGGCGTCGTCAAGGAAAAATCTGAGAAAGTGTTGTCCTTCTCTGCACCTACATCCTCCGTCATTATTCATCGTGGTAGTATGTTGTGTTGCCAGGATCCTTGACACGGATATTGGTAAACCTTGATGAATATGGAAATGCTCAAGTTCTTGAGAGCACGCACAAGCGCTAGGTGTTATCATCGGCACTAACTGGGTTTGCTCTCAGCTTCCTCGGTTATGCTATAACTTTTCAAACAGTGGACTCACTCTCTACTATTGAGCTTCTCCCCAGTTACTAAAATCATCCCTTGTGTTGTTTTCAACAAGGTAATCCACATCATCATTCTAATTCGGGTATGCCATTATTCTGAACCCCTCCAAACGATCACTCGAGAATTGCCTTAGGCTGGTATAAAGAGTTCCAATGATCTCTAAATTAAAGGTAATTCTTTTTGCCACTTAAGGGGATATTTCTACAAGTCACCTTCCCTGAGGTGCCCCATTTTGGAATCATGGCAATTTCCCTCGCTACTTTGAAAATCTTGTCAAATTGTTTCTTCTGTTGCTCCTGATGCATGTTTTGCCTCTCAGCTCGAGAGATGTTGCTATGTCTCATTCCGTGAGTTAATCCTGAGTTGTTCGACCTTCGAGAAGATCAATTCTTATAGAGTTTTCCTTTCCTCTTCTTGTCATGCTAGTTGGAGTTCTCAGAGGAAGACATCGAGTCAAAGATGGTGATTGAATCAACGCCCCTATGACGTGCACCTGGATCGTGAAGATTATACTAGTTTGCGTTCCCCCTTCATCTTACCCTACGCTTGAATCTCGGGACGAGATTTTTGTTTAGTGGGTGTGAGTTGTCACATCCCTAGTTTTGATAATGCCAAGTGCTAGTATCTGGTGTTGCATCATGTTTAAATTCAAGGAATTTGAACTGAGGAAATTAGAAAGCCTCGAAACTTTTTAAAAGAAGGGCAAGAACCCTTTAAATTGCATTAAGTGATTCCAAAATTCCCTAAAAATCATTCTGGTAATTTTGGCAAGAGATATATACCAAACCAAAATTCTAGAACATTTTTATGGAATATTTTGGAACATTGAATTTAAATCATATTGTATTTGGATTTGAAGTTATATTCATAATATATAATGATTATAGTTTCAAAAAGCCTGTGATATTTTATGTATATGTGGAGAAGTCCATTATGTGACATAAAAATATCCAAGGGAATTTTGGCACTGTTTTCAAGTTGTTTAAATTTGAATTCAGTGGCAAAAGAAATATTAAAAAAGAAAACAAAACAAAAAAATATAAAACAGAGCAAAAGAACTTACCTGGCGCCACCAACCGGCCCAGCTCCTGCGCGGCCCGTTACTGTGCAGTCCAGCTGCCAGTCATCTTCCTCCCCCTCGCCCCGAAGCAGCTGCGTGCTGGACGCACGCGCGTCGATGCCGGCCACCTCCTGCTTCACGTTGGAGGCCTCCCCTTCGAGCCTGTCCGCGCGTGGCGACGCCACGCCACCCCGCAGAACCCCCCTCGACCCCCTCACTCTCTGGTCCTCTCTCCCCCTCGCCTCCCTCTCGCCCTCTCCACCATGGCCGAGATGCCGCAAGCTCGCTGCTGCCATAGCCGCGGCCACCGTCCATCCCGTGCCTCCCCGATGGGTCCAGAAGAACCACCATGGCCTTCTGCGTCATCTACACCAACCCATTCGACCGCGGGAGCCCTACATCGCCGCCTCGAGTCGTCTTCCCCGAGCACGGCCGCCGGACTCCATCGACGGATTCGTCGCCTTCCGGCCGTCCCCGAGCCAGCTGAGCCTGTCGTCGACCTCCCAGTGAGCTCCGCTGCATTTCCCCTCTGTTTCCCGCATCTTTCCTGTCCTCTAGCCGTCGCGTTAATCGAGACCGAGAACCACCGCTGCCCGAGCTTGTCGCCGGCGGGTTTGACCCCCCCTGGTTCAATGACAGGTGGGGCCAGCCCTGCTAATTAACTTGGGTTAGTACTAATTAAACATTAGTTAGTCTAATCACACAGACACGCAGGACCCACTGGTCAGGTTTGACCTGGACCGCCCCGTTGACCTGCTGACATCATAGTGACGTCATGCTGACGCAATTAACAATTTTCTGGATTTAAAATAAATCCAGGAAATTTCAGAAAATAGTCAAAACTTCTAAAATTCATATAAATTCAACCGTAGCTCCAAATCAAATAATTTATATATGAAAAATGATCAGAAAAATCCAATCTATCCATCAGTACTATTTTCATGCATGTTAGAACAACTTATAGCTGCTGAATAGCACAAATCATATAAATGGCATTTTAATATCCACATATGGAGTTTGAATTTGAACTTAGGGTTCAAACCAACTTCATTTAACTTGTTGCTAGTTGCATTAGCTCAAACAACAGCATATTGCCATGTCACATTCATGCATCATATTGTTGCATTGCATTGATTGTGTTCTCCCTTGTTTGCTGGTATTTGTCCCCTCTCAGTAGACGACATTCTGACGATGAGTTCGATGACACCGATGAAGAGCTATACTATCTTCAGAAGTGCCAGGCAAGCAAAACCCCCTTGTTCATTCCGATAAAATCCCACTCTCTCGCTCCTGCTCTCTTTTACTGCATTAGGACAACAATGATTCATCTGTTACTTGCTGCGGTAGCTGAACCCCTTTATCCTTTGCATGACCTGTCATTGCCACAGTAAATAGATGAAACCCACTAGCATGAGTAGGAGTTGTTTGAGCCCTGATGTGCCTACTCATTCATGCTTGTTTGTCATGCCTGCTACTGCTTAGAGTTGAGTCAGGTCTGATTCATCGGGGATGAATCAGAGGTGTGTGAACATGTCCTACTGTTGAGAGCTAAGTGTGTGAACACGATTTGGTAAAGGTAGCCGTGAGAGGCCATGTAGGAGTACATGGTGGGTTGTCTCATTGCAGCCGTCCTTAGGAACTGAGTTCTGTGTTTGTGATCCATGACCAGTTACTACCATGCATTGGAATGCTTAAGTGCCCCTCTCGACTTATTAATCAACTTGATCTCTGTCCAGGAGTTGCAACTAGTTTCTGGTGTTTGTAGGTAGTGTTAGTAGTCTACCAAGTGGCACCCGGTACAGGCGGGCTTGTGACAGACTAGGCACAGTGGCCCGGTGTACCAAGTAGCACCCGGATGGTGGGCTTGGGAACCCTGCACACATCGTTTGGGGCCGTGAGCGACACCCCGGCCGGATCTCCTTGCGGATAGAACCCGAATAGGCGATAAACCTGGACGAGAGACTTGTGCGGTTAGTCAGGTCGTGGCCGACACCCTCGCTGGGCTTCCGCTTGAAGGTTGCCGAGTACATGTCGTGTAAACGGTGGTAAGTGGTGAGAGCGTGTGTGAAGAAGTACACCCCTGCAGGGTTAATATGATCTATTCGAATAGCCGTGTCCGCGGTAAAGGACTTCTGGGTTGCCTGTACAGTTCATAGACAAGTGAAAGTGGATACTCTAAAATACGCAAGATAAGCGTGAGTGCTATGGTTGGCGTTCTCGTAGGGAGATGGGAGCGGATCCATAGTGGTGTATTGATATGGTGAATATGTGGACTCGTGTGCGCCACCTCAAAAGAGTTACTTGCAGTTGTAGTTCAGGATAGCCACCGAGTCAAAGCTGGCTTGCTGCAGTTAAACCCCACCATCCCCTTGTTGATAATGATGCATATGTAGTTAGATCTGATGTAAGTCTTGCTGGGTACATTTGTACTCATGTTGCTTACTTTATGTTTTTGCAGAGAGACTTCAGTCTCGCTAGTAGTACCGCGTGGACTTCGACGTTTAGCTTGTTACCTCAGCTACGATCTTGTGCCCTCGGCAGGATCTAGTAGATAGTCAGGCTTCTCAGCCTTTTTCATTTGTAGATGTATGTACTCAGACATGTTAAGCTTCCGCTTATGCTTTGACTTGTATGCTCTGATTGTTGGGTCATGAGACCCATGTTTGTAATATCTCGCTCCTCGGAGCCTATTGAATAAATACTTGAGTTGTAGAGTCATGTTGTGATGCCATGTTGTATTTGCACATATCAAGCATATTGTGTGTATGTTATTGAAGTGCTTGGTATGTGTGGGATCTGACTATCTAGTTGTTTATCCTTAGTAGCCTCTCTTACCGGGAAATGTCTCCTAGTGTTTCCACTGAGCCATGGTAGCTTGCTACTGTTCCGGAACACTTAGACTGGCCGACATGTGTCCTTCTTCGTTCCTGTGTCTGTCCCCTCGGGGAAATGTCACGCGATGAATTCCAGAGTCCTGTTAGCCCGCTATTGCCCGGTTCACCGGAGTCCTGCTAGCCCAGTGCTACAGCTTGGATTCACTCGCTGATGACCGACACGTTCGTTGCTGGGTCATGTATGCCTGTCCCTATAAGTTAGTGCCACTTTGGGTTCACGACTAGCCATGTCAGCCCGGGTTCTTTGTCATATGGATGCTAGCGGCACTATCATATACGTGAGCCAAAAGGCGCAAACGGTCCCAGGCCAGGTAAGGTGGCACCTGTGGGAATACCGTGCGTGAGGCCGCAAAGTGATATGATGTGTTACATGCTAGATCGGTGTGACTTAGGATCGGGGTCCTGGCATTATGAAATTTGGCAAATGGATGTCAAAACTGCATTCCTGAATGGATTTCTGGAAGAAGAGTTGTATATGATGCAGCCGGAAGGTTTTGTCGATCCAAAAGGTGCTAACAAAGTATGCAAGCTCCAACAATCCATTTATGGACTGGTGCAAGCATCTCGGAGTTGGAATAAACGCTTTGATAGTGTGATCAAAGCATATGGTTTTATACAGACTTTTGGAGAAGCCTGTATTTACAAGAAAGTGAGTGGGAGCTCTGTAGCATTTCTGATATTATATGTAGATGACATATTATTAATTGGAACTGATATAGAATTTCTGGATAGCATAAAGGGATACTTGAATAGAAGTTTTTCGATGAAAGACCTCGGTGAAGCTGCTTACATATTGGGCATCAAGATCTATAGAGATAGATCAGATGCTTGATTGGACTTTCACAAAGCACATACCTGGATAAAGTTTTGAAAAAGTTCAAAATGGATGAGGCAAAGAAAGGATTCTTGTGTGTATTACAAGGTGTAAAGTTGAGTCAGACTCAATGCCCGACCACTGCAGAAGATAGAGAGAAAATGAAAGAAGTTCCCTATGCTTCAGCCATAGGCTCTATCATGTATGCAATGCTATGTACCAGACCTGATGTGTGCCTTGATATTAGTTTAGTAGGGAGGTACCAAAGTAATCTAGGAGTGGATCACTGGACAGCGGTCAAGAACATCCTAAAATACCTGAAAAGGACTAAGGATATGTTTCTCGTTTATGGAGGTGTCAAAGAGCTAGTCATAAATGGTTACGTCGATGCAAGCTTTGACACTGATCGGGACGATTCTAAATCGCAAACTAGATACGTGTTTATATTAAACGGTGGAGCTGTCAGTTGGTGTAGTTCTAAACAAAGCGTCGTAGCGGGATCTACGTGTGAAGCGGAGTACATAGCTGCTTCTGAAGCAGCAAATGAAGGAGTCTAGATGAAGGAGTTCATATCCGATCTAGGTGTCGTACCTAGTGCATCGGGTCCAATGAAAATATTTTGTGACAATACTGGTGCAATTGCCTTGGCAAAGGATTTCAGATTTCACAAGAGAACCAAGCACATCAAGAGACGCTTCAATTCCATTCGGGACCAAGTCCAGGTGGGAGACATAGATATTTGCAAGATACATACGGATCTGAATGTAGCAGACCCATTGACTAAGCCTCTTCCACGAGCAAAACATGATCAACACCAAGACTCCATGGGTGTTAGAATCATTACTGTGTAATCTAGATTATTGACTCTAGTGCAAGTGGGAGACTGAAGGAAATATGCCCTAGAGGCAATAATAAAGTTATTATTTATTTCCTCATATCATGATAAATGTTTATTATTCATGCTAGAATTGTATTACCCGGAAACATAATACATGTGTGAATACTTAGACAAACATAGTGTCACTAGTATGCCTCTACTTGACTAGCTCGTAAATCAAAGCTGGTTAAGTTTCCTAACCATAGACATGAGTGGTCATTTGATTAACGGGATCACATCATTAGGAGAATGATGTGATTGACTTGACCCATTCCGTTAGCCTAGCACTTGATCATTTAGTATGTTGCTATTGCTTTCTTCATGACTTATACATGTTCCTATGACTATGAGATTATGTAACTCCCGTTTACCGGAGGAACACTTTGTGTGCTACCAAATGTCACAACGTAACTGGGTGATTATAAAGGTGCTCTACAGGTGTCTCCAAAGGTACTTGTTGAGTTGACGTATTTCGAGATTAGGATTTGTCACTCCGATTGTCGGAGAGGTATCTCTGGGCCCTCTCGGTAATGCACATCACTATAAGCCTTGCAAGCAATGTAACTAATGAGCTAGTTACGAGATGATGCATTACGTAACGAGTAAAGAGACTTGCCGGTAACGAGATTGAACTAGGTATTGGATACCGACGATCGAATCTTGGGCAAGTAACATACCGATGACAAAGGGAACAACATATGTTGTTATGCGGTTTGACCGATAAAGATCTTCGTAGAATATGTAGGAGCCAATATAAGCATCCAGGTTCCGCTATTGGTTATTGACCAGAAACGAGTCTCGGCCATGTCTACATAGTTCTCGAACCCGTATGGTCCACACGCTTAAGGTTTCGTTGATAGTTTTATTAGGATTTTATGAGTTTTGATGTATCGAAGGTTGTTCGGAGTCCCGGATGTGATCATGGACATGACGAGGAGTCTCGAAATGGTCGAGACATAAATATCGATATATTGGACGACTATATTTGGACACCGGAAAGGTTTCGGGTGAGATTGGGACTATACCGGAGCTCCGGGAGGTTATCGGAAGCCCCCGGTAGGTATATGGGCCTTATTGGGCCTTAGTGGAAAGGAGGGTGAGGGAGTTCCGGACTAGGGGGTGTCCGGATAGCCGAACTATCATCATCGGCCGGACTCCAAGACTATGAAGATAGAAGATTGAAGACTTCGTCCCGTGTCCGGATGGGACTTTCCTTGGCGTGGAAGGCAAGCTTGGCGATACGGATAGATCTCCTACCATTGTAACCGACTTTGTGTAACCCTAGCCCTCTCCGGTGTCTATATAAACCGGATGGCTTTAGTCCTTAGGACAAACAACAATCAGACCATAGGCTAGCTTCTAGGGTTTAGCCTCCTTGATTCGTGGTAGATCCACTCTTGTAACACACATCATCAATATTAATCAAGCAGGACGTAGGGTTTTACCTCCATCAAGAGGGCCCGAACCTGGGTAAAACATCGTGTCCCTTGTCTCCTGTTACCATCTGCCTAGACGCACAGTTCGGGATCCCCTACCCGAGATCCGCCGGTTTTGACACCGACATTGGTGCTTTCATTGAGAGTTCCTCTGTGCCGTCACCATCAGGAAGGATGCCTTTTCCCGTCTTTAAAGACGGCACCGTCGTCAAGGGAGCTTTGGCCGCTGGCCAGACTATCCGGCTAGGCGGTTTTCTTATGACCGCCTGTTCGGCCACCGCTCCGACAATGACCTCTCAGGTCATTAAAAGCGATCTTCACGTCAGCTCGGAATTCGCCGAGCAGCTAGATCCGATTGAGCTCTCCTCCGTAAACGAGCTCTTGGATCGCATCGCCGCCCTGGGAGTCGCTACCGACTACGATCAGATTGGGCTTAAAACCGATCTGAGAGAAATCAACTCTCCCTAGGTTACCCACCACGTTGTTGTGGTAGAGGAACAATGCGGCGACTCTTCTTCTATGTTAAAAACCAACTATGTCCGGATTCCCGATCCCTCCATGCCGGATTCCCGCGGAGGGACGGACGCTAATCAAATACTGAACCTAAAGTCAGGCATCGGACCAGATTTGTTGGAAAGCGTCCAGCAAACCAAGCTTCCGAATCCGGAAGCTTCTTGGCCTTTGAGCCTCAGATCGGGCGGGGTTCCGAACTTAATTCCACCCGCCCACCCAAACATAAGCGATCTATCTCAAATACGGCAAGAGCCCGATGAAACAGTACATCATTACTGGGCCAGATTCCTCCTGGTTATGAACAGGATAAAGGACTGCCGTGAAGAAAGCGCGATTTCAATCTTCTGCAACAATTGCACGGACAAGGGAATCATAAACGCCATCAGTCGTCGCGAAGTTACACGCTTCGCCGACCTAGCGACCATTGTACAAAAATACTGCGCGATGGAGAGTGCCTGGAAAACCGAAACTAGGTTTTGGGACAATCCGGCCCTGAATACAACCCCAGTCCGAAATAAAAGGGTGCGTCATACTCAAGCACCTGGGTTAAAAACCAAAAAGCAAAAACCCCCTAAAGGGTACGGAACCGTACTGGAGGGATGGCTCAACGGACCCTGCAAAATCCACAGTACGGAGGGCGCCACTCCAACACATAGCCTTCGAGCATGTTGGATATTACGGCAGGTGGCCAAAAGTGGCGAAGGCTTTTTAGCCCCGGGCAACCAGCCCAGCAGCACCAGTACGGTATTAACAGTCTTCGAGACTTTCGCATCAAATAACATGCGGAAACGAACAATCCGCAGCCTTGCCGAAGTCTACCAAGTAGCAACAACAAATCCATGGAGCGACACGGCTATCACCTTCAATGCCAGCGACGAACCTAAATTCCGAACAGCTAGAGCACCAGCCGCATTGGTCCTCAGTCCGATAGTGGACGGCTTTCGTCTTACCAAGGTACTCATGGATGGCGGCAGCGGATTAAACCTCATCTACGAGGAAACCCTTCAAAAAATGGAAATTGACTGGAGCCGCATTGAGCGAAGCAGCACAACCTTCAGGGGAATAATCCCTAGTCGAGAAGTACGCTGCACAGGAAAAATCACACTAGATGTAGTGTTCGGCTCGCCGGACAATTACAGGTCCGAAGAGGTCACGTTCCAAGTGGCCCCATTCGGCAGCGGATATCACGCTTTGTTAGGGCGAGAGGCATTCACAATCTTCCAAGCTATACCCCATTACGGGTACATGAAGCTCAAAATGCCCGGACCCAATGGAATAATCACTCTCGCCAGTGATCCAGATACAGCACTCCGCGCTGAAAATAAGACAGCCGCACTGGCCCTAGAGGCATTATCCGAAGCCCTAGCGGCAGAGGAACTAACTGCGCTGCGCTCCACGGTGGATAGGGACGATGTGATACTCGATAAGAGGTCCAAGTCCACCTCTTTTAAACCAGCAGACGAAATAGTCAAATTTCAGGTCCATCCAACGGACCCCACAAAGACGGCATCCATTGGGGCACAATTAAATCCTGATGTAGAAGCCGCACTACGAGAATTCCTTCGGGAAAATTGGGACATTTTTGCCTGGCACCCTTCAGACATGCCAGGAATCCCACGCAGGCTGGCAGAGCACAGCCTAAATATCCTAAAAGGATTCAAGCCAGTCAAACAAGCTCTTCGGCGATTTTCCGAACCCAAAAGACAGGCAATGGGAGAGGAGCTAGCCAAACTCTTAGAAGCCGGATTCATCAGAGATATCAAACATCCGGACTGGCTAGCCAACCTAGTAATGGTACCAAAAAAGGACAAATCCTGGCGCCTCTGCGTCGATTTCAAAGACCTTAACAAGGCCTGTCCAAAGGACCCTTTCCCTCTCCCTCGCATCGACCAAATCATCGATGCTACCGCAGGGCACGATTCATTGTGCTTCCTCGATGCATACTCCGGATACCATCAAATCAAGATGGCGGAAAAAGACCAGGCCGCAACGGCATTCATTACTCCATATGGGCCATTCTGCTTCAACACAATGCCCTTCGGACTCAAAAACGCCGGCGCAACATATCAGCGCATGATTCAGACATGTCTGGCTACCCAGATAGGCAAAACAGTAGAGGCATACGTAGACGATGTGGTCGTCAAGACCAAACACGTCGAAACTCTAGTAGACGACTTGAGGGTGACATTTGACAACCTCCGAGCATATGACATTAAGCTCAACCCGGAAAAATGTGTCTTCGGAGTACCAGCCGGAAAGCTTTTGGGCTTCATTGTATCCGGTAGAGGAATTGAAGCAAACCCAGCCAAGATCCGAGCTCTGTCACAATTGGATATCCCAAAAGACCTCAAGCAAATACAAAAACTAACTGGGTGCGTAGCGGCTCTAAGCCGCTTCATCTCCCGTTTGGGAGAAAAGGCTCTGCCCCTCTATCGCCTCCTCCGGCGCACCGAACACTTCGAATGGACGGATGCCGCCACGGCCGGACTCGAAGAAATCAAGGCCATACTGGCAACAAATCCGGTCCTGGCCGCGCCCAACCTGGGCGAACCTATGTTATTATATATCGCAGCAACACATCAAGTTGTCAGCGCGGTACTCGTCGTCGAACGAGAAACAGAAGGGCACAGATTCCCTCTTCAAAAACCAGTGTACTACGTATCCACTGTCTTAACTCCATGCAAGTCCCGGTACCCACATTATCAAAAGATAGCGTATGCGGTGTTCATGGCATCCCGGAAGCTGCGACACTACTTTCAAGAGTGTTCCATAACGGTGGCCTCCGAAGTACCTCTCAACGATATTATAAACAATCGCGACGCAACGGGCAGGATTGCAAAATGGGCCATTGAGCTCTTACCATTTGACATAACCTACAAACCACGGCGAGCTATAAAGTCGCAAGTTCTGGCTGACTTCGTCGCCGAATGGACCGAAGCCGAACTCCCTAAAGAGTACGGCGCGTACTCCAATTGGATCATGCATTTCGACGGATCCAAAATGTTGGCTGGCTTGGGGGCTGGCGTCGTCTTGACGTCCCCAACTGGAGACACAGTCCAATACGTACTTCAAATAATGTACATGGACTCCAACAACGCAGCCGAATACGAGGCCCTTCTACACGGCCTCCGGATGGCAATCTCCATGGGCATTCAACGCCTAGAGGTGCGCGGGGATTCAAACCTCGCAATATCCCAAGTAAATGGAGACTTTGACGCCAAAGATCCGAAAATGGCAGCTTACCGCAACGCCGTCCTAAAAATGTCAGCTCGGTTCGAAGGACTCGAATTCCACCATGTAGCCCGGGATAATAACCAGGCAGCAGACGTGTTAGCACGCATCGGCGCAAAACGCGACGCCGTCCCTCCAAACATCTTCCTGGAACGGCTCTTTAAGCCATCCGTATTATGGGAAGAGGAGTCCGGAAATAACAATCCGGAGCCAGCTGCATCACCTAACTCAGACAATTCTGACACAATCGGCGGCTCAGCCAATGAAATAACACCTTCAGCCCACGAAATAATGGCAGTAATTGCCCCGTGGACGGAACCATTCCTAGCCTACTTAATTAGGCAGGAACTTCCCGAAGACCAAAATGAGGCCCGCTGCATAGTTCGGCGATCTAAAGCCTACAAGGTCCATGAGGGAGAACTTTATAAGAAAAGCACAACCGGAGTCCTTCAAAGGTGTATCTCCGAAGAGGAAGGGCGAAATCTCCTGGCTGAAATTCACGCCGGACTCGGCGGGCACCACGCTGCAGCCCGGGCCCTTGTAGGCAAGGCCTTCCGTACAGGATTTTATTGGCCGACAGCCCGGGCAGATGCTCAGGACTTAGTCCAACGATGCGTCGGTTGCCAGCTCTTTGCTAATCAGAGCCACATGCCACCCACCGCCCTCAAAACTATACCCATCACCTGGCCGTTCGCGGTCTGGGGGCTTGACATGGTTGGACCCCTTAAAGGGGGAACCCACAAGCACAAATACTTATTGGTCATGGTGGACAAATTCACCAAATGGATTGAAGCCAAGCCGGTTAAAACGGCAGAATCCGGACCTGTGATAGACTTTCATATCCGGGGTAGTACACCGTTTTGGCGTCCCCCACAGCATCATCACTGATAACGGCACGAATTTCACGGCCGACGAGGTTAAACTCTGGTGCAAAAACATGGGCATCAAGCTCGACTACGCTTCAGTCTATCACCCCCAAACTAACGGTCAAGTCGAGCGAGCAAATGGTCTAATCATGAGCGGCATCAAACCCAGACTAGTGCGGTCCCTCAAGGAATCTAACACGCACTGGGTAGAGGAGCTCGACTCCGTACTCTGGGGGCTGCGGACCACGCCAAACCGAACTACCGGATTCACACCATTTTTTATGGTGTACGGCGCAGAGGCAGTTCTGCCCTGCGATATAATTCATGACTCACCTCGCGTGCGCATGTACGAAGAAAGAGAAGCCGAGCTGGATCGGCAGGACAGTTTGGACGCCTTAGAGGAGGAGCGGGACGTGGCAAAAGCTCGTTCCGCATTTTATCAACAGCAGGCTCGAAGATATCAAAGCAGAGAAGTACGGGCCAAAGCTTACAATGTTGGCGAACTTGTTCTACGCCTGCCGGACAAGAAAAAGGACAAACTTAAGCCCAAGTGGGAAGGTCCCTTCATCATCGACCAAGTCCTGACCGGCGGAGCATACCGTCTACGTAACGCATCTGACAACCGACTCGAGCCGAACCCATGGAACGCAGCCCGTCTCCGAAGATTCTACGCCTAACGCCGGACTCAGAGTTCGTCTCACTCCTCCGTCCACCTTTTTACATTTTCACTGTCTCTTGTCCCCCTCCTTCTTCCCACTTTTTTTTCAATACCTTTGATAGGCTGATTTGCGCATTGTTCGCACACACTTGATGTGCTCCTAGCACTCATTATACCTGGGGGCTTCTTTAACAGAAGCTTATTTATACGGGCTTCATGCCCAACACATGTGTCATACTTCCGCATGTACCTTTTATTCACCATTATATGCATCGATATGACTTAAGTTTTGGCCAAGCTGGGTTGCCTGGCTCCTGTGCTTACCCCTACGTTCCCGATTGTTCGGCTAGGAGGTAAAGGGAGCACCTCTGCGATTGTTACTGCCGGGTCAGCCGGATGTGTACCTCAGACTGGGTGAAGCCGAAAGCTAGCGTTCTTAAGAGAATATTCGGTCGGTGACTTGAAAGATGATTTATTACTTACTTATTTATTTGCCCCCAGATGCTTTTTCTGCTATTTTCGCAGTCCGGACATGCACTTTAGGGCATGCCTCCCAGGGAAAGGAACCCTTAACGGAACTATTCTCCCTGGAAGATGTTTCTTACTAACCATGTAATATAACATAGCTAGTTGGGCACTTGTCTGATAAAGCAATTATGACCCCGACGCCTTGTCTCCACGCATGCCCCGGTTCTTCTATAACCGTAAGGGTATTCGGACACACTCCGGACTGTTGGGTCCCGAGGTTGAAGCGAAAAGGTCCGCAAAGACAAACGATCTACAATCCGGCTAGAAGGCATTTTACATGTCATTTCAAATTACATCGTCAAACTGACTGATTGTACTCCTCTTCAATCCCATCTAACAGGCTGTCTAATTTACAGTCCTGTTGGGAATATTTCGCGGCCAGTTCTACTTGGCCGTACATCAAGCTCACAGGGATCTCCTTCCCATCAGGCCCCGCAGGTCCGACCTCGGCCATGTGGTTTGGGTCAGCCTTCGGGTACCGCGTCTTCACCATGGCCCAGGCCTCCCTGGCGCCTTGACGGCAGGCCGATATCTTCCACAGACGGAGGCGTCGCCGTGCTCCCTGAAGCTTCTCAGCAAGCCCTCCAAGGCCCTCGGGTAGGGAGACGGAAGGCCATAAAGCCTGAACGACGCCACTCATCGCCTGCCGAACACGTTCGAGCAGTTGCACCAGCTCGGGAAGTTGGTCACCCGTTGAACCAGGCATTTCCTCCGCAGGGCGACCTGTGAGCACACCTAAAGACACATTTCTGTCAATCGACTTCCTCACCGAATTCTTCTTTTCAAAGG
Source organism: Triticum aestivum (assembly GCF_018294505.1). Lineage (NCBI taxonomy): Eukaryota > Viridiplantae > Streptophyta > Magnoliopsida > Poales > Poaceae > Triticum > Triticum aestivum. The sequence continues at coordinate 342,309,533 of NC_057804.1, forward strand.
AATTTGCTCAAGCACTTACTATAAATGCCGCGACGAAGCCGCTGATTCTCCTTCACGGAGCCAGACAGCTGGGCCCGAACACCTTTCAGCTCTTCTCCTAGCTGGGTGTGGGCATCTTGGAGCTTGTTTCTCTCCTGCTGCACCTTCATAAGCACCCTCTCGCCGGCCTTTAGCTGACGCAGTAGCTGTTGCTTGTCCGGATCTAGTCCGGTGCCCTTTGCAATATTATTGTCAGATTTACGCACACGCCACACTTTGTTAACTACTTATCTTTTCGAAATACGTATTACCAGCGGGGGTCTCTGTGGCTCCCCCTGTGGTGGCTAGTGCAGCCTCAAGTTGGGCCTTGCACTCTTGGAGCTCCTTGGATAGGTGGGTATTCTTCTCCGTAAGATCCTGCATAATAAATGATCCTTAAATCAGTTATTTTAACTATTTTAAGTCTCGGGGGCTACTAGCATATATAACTATTAAAATTACTTACCAGTATGTCCTTCACATACTGCTCCGTGGCTCTGGTTAAACCATCTTGAGCAGCACGGAGGTGCGCGTATCCCGCATCAAAGGCATTCAACGCCTCCGGGGAGAAACACGCGTCACGAAGAACTGTCCGGCGGCGCCTGTGATTCATGGTGCTCTCCACCTCAGACCGGGTGGCGGACAGCCTGTCGGCATCCTCCGTCGGAGGAGCATCCGACTCTTGCCTTGTGTTCGCCTCCACTTCCGGACCACGCGATGGAGCATGGCTGGCGGAGGCTTGATTGGCAACCTCTCCGGACACTGTCCGACGAGCGCTCTTTCTCCCGGTAAAAGTTATGAGCATTAATATAGGGATCCTTCCCTTAAAAACAATGGTGCGCCGTACCGTTGCGGCGATGTTTCTATTCGCGTCGCACTCCTCTTTCGCCTGCTAGGCCGAACTGACCCTTGCTGGTCACCCGCTGCAGGTTCGGCTTCCCGCCTTAAAGGCACCTCTTGCGATGCACCATCAGTATAGGATGGTCAGAATTGAGCATGGATCAAATGATGGTGTCAAAACCTTGGTCGTAGTCACCTGGGGGGGGGGGGGCGGAAACAAACCAGGGTAGTCAGCCGTAATGGCGACTAGAGCATTGTCCATGCTAAGTTGGTGGAACACCCCGTCAATCAGCTCCACCTTTATGTCCGGGTCCTCTTCGGAGGTCGGATCAAGGGATCGTTCCAGATCCTCGGGCTGTGGAGTTAGGCGACGTATGCCCTCCACGTCCCGGCGCAGCTCCTGCGTCGAAATCACAAAGTAAAATACTTGACTTTGGAAGTATGGATCGGGTAGATAAACGTCCGCTTACCCAGCTCCGAGGGTTGATCATGGAGAATCCGTTCAATGGATTCGTGCGGAGAAGGTCCTCCTCCTCCCCCTTGTACAAGCCGGACAGGATCTTTGCCAGATCGGCTGCCGAGCTCGGCCCTTTGCGGCCATGACGGGTGGCGTCGTCTTCCCCGTTGAAATCCCACATGGGGTGGCCCTATATTGGAGTGGCTGCACCCCTCGCATAATGCATGTGGCCATGATTCCAATCATGGTCAATCCGGAGTGGGCCAGTAACCTAATCCGGCCCATCAGATAATGGACGCTCCCATCCTCCTCCCGTTGAGGGCTCCGCGGGCGCCAACTCAGGCGTTTCTTCAAGGGAGCATTGCTGAACTCCGGGAGGCCGATCCAAACTGGATCCAGCAGAGGGGCGTCCTCCATGTAGAACCATTCCGAAGGCCAGTCTTCGGACGCTTTCTTCGGGGTGCCGGATAGATATCCGGTCCCAGTGATGCGCCATATTTTGGCTCCGCCCACTTGATATATCGACCCCTCATAGGAACGGGGTACGAGGCAAAACAATGTCTTCCACAGCGCAAAATGGGGCTCGATGCCCAGGAACAGCTTGCAAAGAGCTACAAATCCCGCGATGTGCAAAATGGAGGCAGGTGTGAGGTGGTGAAGCTGGAGTCCGTAGAACTCCAGGAGCCCCCGGAGAAACGGGTGTATGGGAAATCCGAGTCCCCTTATTAGATAAGGGACGAAGCATACCCGCTCTCCTTTGGAAGGGTTGGGGACGCTCTCTGCCTGCTTTCCGCCCTTGAAGGTGGCCAGTCCGGCTCGAACCAGAACCATGAAAGCTAGGGGAAGACATCCCTCGGTTTGGAGCGCCACTAGCTCGCTGTGTGGAACGGAGCATCTCCCCCAATCTCCTGGCTTAGGGCTGGGAGCGCGAGAGGAGGAGCCGCATCGACTATCCATGATGGAATGGGTTTTTGTCAGAGGCGCTTCGATGAGGACTTGCGGATGGAGGATGGTGTGAGCTGGATCTAGATCCTCGCCTCTCTTATAGGCGGCTCGTTCGCACGGCTAGGGGGTAAAATGTAAAAATACCCTAGCTTTTCGCATTCATACGACATGTGGAAGAAGGCCATTATTGGGCGTAGAAGCCAAGGAGCACAGCATTTATAAGGAAGCCAGACGTTATTCGACAGGAACATGAAGTTTGAAGGAGAACCCGCCTTGCAAAGCCGAAGACAATATATGCGCTGGACTCGTCGTCGCTGAAGCCCGGTTCGAGGGCTACTGAGGGAGTTCCGGACTAGGGGGTGTCCGGATAGCCGAACTATCATCATCGGCCGGACTCCAAGACTATGAAGATAGAAGATTGAAGACTTCGTCCCGTGTCCGGATGGGACTTTCCTTGGCGTGGAAGGCAAGCTTGGCGATACGGATATGTAGATCTCCTACCATTGTAACCGACTTTGTGTAACCCTAGCCCTCTCCGGTGTCTATATAAACCAGATGGCTTTAGTCCTTAGGACAAACAACAATCAAACCATAGGCTAGCTTCTAGGGTTTAGCCTCCTTGATCTCGTGGTAGATCCACTCTTGTAACACACATCATCAATATTAATCAAGCAGGACGTAGGGTTTTACCTCCATCAAGAGGGCCCGAACCTGGGTAAAACATCGTGTCCCTTGTCTCCTGTTACCATCCGCCTAGACGCACAGTTCGGGACCCCCTACCCGAGATCCGCCGGTTTTGACACCGACAGAGGGAGAAGGAGCAAAGGAGGGGGCGCGCCCCCCCAAGCCCAATCCGAATTGGGAAGGGGGCCGACCCCCCTTTCCTTCTCCCCTCCCCTCTCTTCCTTCCCTCTCCTACTCCTAATAGGTAAGGGGGGAGTCCTACTCCCGGTTGGGGTTGGACTCCCCCCTAGGGCGCGCCACCCCCTTGGCCGGCCCCCTCTCCTCCACTCCTTTATATACGGGGGAGGGGGCACCCCATACACACAACAATTGATCTCTTGATCTCTTAGCCGTGTGCGGTGCCCCCCTCCACCAAAGTCCTCGATAATATTGTAGCGGTGCTTAGGCGAAGCCCTGCGATGGTAGAACATCAAGATCGTCACCACGCCGTCGTGCTGACGGAACTCTTCCCCGACATTCTACTGGATCGGAGTCCAGGGATCGTCATCGAGCTGAACGTGTGCTAGAACTCGGAGGTGTCTTAGTTTCGGTGCTTGATCGGCCGGGCCGTGAAGACGTACGACTACATCAACCGCGTTGTTCTAACGCTTCCACTTTCGGTCTACGAGGGTACGTGGACAACACTCTCCCCTCTCATTGCTATGCATCACCATGATCTTGTGTGTGCGTAGGAATTTTTTTGAAATTACTACGTTCCCCAACAATAGATAGGCCCTTCGCAGAAGGAAGCAGGGATTTGTAGAGGTGCCAGAGCTCGATTTTAAAATAGAGATTGAATAACATTTTGAGCGGCATACTTTTGCTGTCAACACAACAACTATGAGATGGCTGTATCTTCCATACTACATGCATTATAGGCAGTTCTCAAACAGAATGGTAAATGTTTATACTCCCCCAACCACCAACAAGCATCAATCCATGGCTTGCTCGAAACAACGAGTGCCTCCAATTAACAACAGCCCTGGGGGAGTTTTGTTTAATTATTTTGATTTGCTTTGATCTTTTTGGATCATGGGACTGGGCATCCCGGTGCCCTTTCTCGTGAATGAGGAGCGGAGTCCACTCATCGTGAGAATAACCCACCTAGCATGGAAGATATAGGCAGCCCTAGTTGTAACATGAGCTGCTCGAGCATACAAAACATAATTTCATTTGAAGGTTTGGAGTTTGGCACATACAAATTTACTTGGAACGGCAGGTAAATACCGCATATAGGAAAGTATAGTGGACTCATATAGAACAACTTTGGGGTTTAAGGAGTTTGGATGCACAATCAGTATTCCCGCTTAGTACAGGTGAAGGCTAGCAAAAGACTGGGAAGCAACCAACTGAGAGAGCGACAACAGTCATGAACATGCATTAAAATTAATTCACACCGAATACAAGCATGAGTAGGATATAATCCACCATGAACATAAATATCGTGAAGGCTATGTTGATTTGATTCAACTACATGCGTGAACATGTGCCAAGTCGACTCACTCAATTCATTCAAAGGAGGATACCATCCCATCATACCACATCATAGTCATTCTAATAGCGTGTTGGCACGCAAGGTAAACCACTATAACTCATAGCTAATCAAGCATGGCACAAGCAACTATAATCTCTAAATGTCATTGCAAATATGTTTACTTCATAATAGCTGACTGAGAAACGATGAACTCATCATATTTACAAAAACAAGAGAGGTCGAGTTCATACCAGCTTTCCTCATCTCAATAAGTCCATCATATATCGTCATTATTGCCTTTCACTTGCACGACCGAACGATGTGTATAATAATAAGGGTGCACGTGCATTAGACTAAGCTGAAATCTGCAAGCATTCAACTCAAGAGAGAAGACAAGATAATATGGGCTCTAAGTTAAATAAATAATCATGCATATGAGAGCCACTAAGCATTTTCGATATGGTCTTCTCGACCCCCAAATGAAAGAAAAGAAAAGAAAACTATTTACACGGGAAAGCTCCCAACAAGTAAGAAGAAGAAACAGAAATCTTTTTGGGTTTTCATTTTAATTTCTACCACAAGCATAGAATTTTAAACTAACTAAATTTTTTTGGTTTTTCTTAAGGTTTATCAAACACACAAAAAGAAAACTAGAAAAAGAAATTTAAACTAGCATGGATAATACGATGAAAGAGTATGAGCACCGACGACTAGTGTGTGAACATGAATGTAAAGTCGGTGAGAAATACATACTCCCCCAAGCTTAGGCTTTTGGCCTAAGTTGGTCTAATACCAAGGACCGCCTGGCTGATATCCATAAGTGAAACTGGGGTTGTACTGAGATGCAGCGGCAACCGCCTCCTGAGCAGTAGCGTGTTGGCGAGCTGCCTCCACTCCCCTCTCGTATTCAGCTGCTTCCCCCCTGGTGACAACATATCTTCCTTTTGCCTGATAATCAAAAAGGTAGGGAGCAGGAAGAGTAACAGGGATGACGTTGCGTCTGTCATAGATTAGTCGATAATGGAGGAATTGTTCATTCCTCTCAAGAAAATGATGATTGAACATAGCTTCTTTATCCAAATAAATAGGAGGTAAAATCATATCCCCCTCTCGTGGGGCTATATTAAGATAATTAGCCACATGGGTTGCATAAATCCCTCCAAATAAATCCCCCTTTCTACTATTATTCTGCAACCTATGTGCAACTATTGCCCCCAAGTTATAACCTTTATAACCTGACACAACACTCTTGAGGACACAAAGATCAGGGACACACATGTGACATGCTTCGTCCTTACCGTTAATGCATCTACCAATAAAGAGAGCAAAATAATGTATAGCAGGAAAATGAATGCTCCCTATGGTAGCTTGTGCTATGTCCCTAGATTCTCCCACAGTAATACTAGCAAGAAAATCTCTAAATTCAGATTTGTGAGGATCATTAATATTACCCCACTGCGGGAGTTTGCAAGCAGTTGTGAAATCCTCTAAATCCATGGTATAAGATGTATCATAAATATCAAACATGACACTAGGAGAATTACGCGTACAGTTATATTGGAACCTCCGCACAAAGGAATCAGTCAATTGATAGTATTGCAGACACTTATCTTGTAAGAAGTCCTCCAGCTCGGCATTACGCACATACGCATCAAATTCTTCCTTGAAGCTTGCTTCGACCATAAAATCATCGGATGGCCACTCACAAGCTCGTACATCCACGTCCCTCGGCAATTCAACATCTTGCTCACGTATAGCAATCCTTGGCCCTTTCTTTGCCGAGGAACCACCTTGGTACATTCTTCTAAGCATAATTCTTTTTCTGAAAATTTCTGAAATTTTAGTAACTTCAAAAGTGAATAAAACTAAACAAGAATGGTAGCAACTACTCCTACAAGTGCCTAGAGCCTATATCATGCATTGGGATTGCTTGGAACCTCAAAAATTTAACATGCAAGCTCAAGAACATGGTCACCTATGCAGCAAAAATTTGCAATGAATAAAGCACTAGAACAAAAACTAATGGACCAATGGAGGAGTCACATACCAAGCAACAATCTCCCAAAGCAGTTTCATGAATGGAGCTTTGAGCAAGGAGATCGAAAATCGCAGCAAAACGAGCTAGAACTCGTGCTTGAGCTGGATGGGGATTTTTTTGGGTAGAAGATGAAGTGTGTGGGTGCTGGCATAAGCAGAGGGGGGCCACCAGGGGCCCACGAGATAGGGGGCGCGCCCTATAGGGGGGGGCCCTCCACTCTCGTGGCCTGGTGCTTGCCCCTCCTGCAGTGATTTCAGTGCCTAAAAATCCTCAAATATTCCATAAAAAATCATACTAAATTTGCAGGGCATTTGGAGCACTTTTATTTTTGCACAATTTTTTATTGCACGGATAATTCAGAAAACAGACAAATAATACTATTTTTGCTTTATTTATTCTAAATAGCAGAAAGTAAAAAGTGGGTACAGAAGGTTGTGCCTTCTAGTTTCATCCATCTCATGATCATCAAAATGAATCCACTAACAAGGTTGATCAAGTCTTGTTGACAAACTCATTCCGAATAACACGGAACCAGAGAAATTTCGAATAACACTAAGTTACCTCAACGGGGATATGAAAATCCCCAACAATAAGAATATCATACTTTTTCTTGACAGTAGGGAGAGGAAATTCAAAACCTCCAATAATAATAGTTGAAACTTTTCCAATAGAATTGATGCTATGAACTTGAGATTGTTTCCTTGGAAAGTGTACCGTATGCTCATTACCATTAACATGAAAAGTGACATTGCCTTTGTTGCAATCAATAACAGCCCCTGTAGTATTAAGAAAAGGTCTACCAAGGATAATAGAGATACTATCGTCCTCGGGAATATCAAGAATAACAAAGTCCGTTAAGATAGTGACATTTGCAACCACAACAGGCACATCCTCAAAAATACCGACAGGTATAGCAGTTGATTTATCAGCCATTTGCAAAGATATTTCAGTAGGTGTCAACTTATTCAATTCAAGTCTATGATATAAAGAGAGAGGCATAACACTAACACCGGCTCCAAGATCACATAAAACAGTTCTAACATAATTTCTTTTAATGGAACATGGTATAGTTGGTACACCCGGATCTCCAAGTTTCTTTGGTATTCCACCCTTAAAAGTGTAATTAGCAAGCATGGTGGAAATTTCAGCTTCCGGTATCTTTCTTTTAGTTGTGATGATATCCTTCATATACTTAGCATAAGGATTTACTTTAAGCATATCAGTTAAGCGCATATGTAAGAAAATAGGTCTAATCATTTCAGCAAAGCGCTCAAAATCCTCATCATCCTTTGTCTTGGATGGTTTAGGAGGAAAGGGCATGGGTTTTTGAACCCATGGTTCTCTTTCTTTACCGTGCTTCCTAGCAACAAAATCTCTCTTATCATAACGTTGATTCTTTGATTGTGGGTTATCAAGATCAACAGCAGGTTCAATCTGTACATCATTGCTTTTGCTAGGTTGAGCTTCAACATGAACATTATCATTAACATTATCACTAGGTTCATGTTCATCACCTGATTGAGTTTCGGCATTAGAAATATAAATATCGTTGGGATTCTCAGGTGTGTCTAAAGTAGGTTCACTAGAAGCATGCAAAGTTCTATCGTCTTTCTTTTTCTTCTTTTTAGAAGAACTAGGTGCTTCTAAATCATTTCTCTGAGAATCTTGCTCGATTCTCTTAGGGTGGCCTTCAGGATACAAAGGTTCCTGAGTCATTCTACCAGTTCTAGTAGCCACTCTAATAGCAAAGTCATTTTTATTATTTAATTCATCAAGCAAATCATTTTGAACTTTAAGTACTTGCTCAACTTGAGTAGCAACCATAGAAGCATATTTGCTAATGAGTTTGAGTTCATCTTTAACCCTAGCTAGATTATCGCTTACGCGTCCTATCTTGAAAGTATTATTCTTTAACTCTCTACCAACATAAGCATTAAAACTTTCTTGTCTAGCCATAAAGTCATCAAATTCATCTAAGCATGGGCTATGGAATTTAGTAGAGGGAATTTCAACTTTATCATATCTATAGAGAGAATTTACCTTTACTACCTGTGTCGGGTTATCAAGACAATGTGGTTCTTCAATAGGTGGTATATTAAGACCATGTATTTCTTCAATAGGAGGTAAATTCTTAACATCTTTAGCTTTAATACCTTTTTCTTTCATTGATTTCGTTGCCTCTTGCATATCTTCAGGACTGAGAAATAAAACACCTCTCTTCTTCATAGTGGGTTTAGGAATAGGCTCAGGAGTTGGCTCAATTGGTTTAGGAGTTACTTCAGGAATTGGCTCGGGAAGAGTCCAATTATTTTCATTAGTCAACATATTATTCAATAATATTTCAGCTTCGTCGACTGTTATTTCCCTGAAAACACAACCAGCACAACTATCCAAGTAGTCCTTGGAAGCATCGGTTAGTCCATCATAAAAGATATCAAGTATTTCATTTTTCTTAAGAGGATGATCAGGCAAAGCATTAAGTAACCGGAGAAGCCTCCCCCAAGCTTGTGGGAGACTCTCTTCTTTGATTTGCACAAAATTATATATTTCCGCGAGGCAGCTTGTTTCTTATGAGCAGGGAAATATTCAGCAGAGAAGTAATAAATCATATCCTGGGGACTACTGTCACATCCCTAGTTCTGGTCTGCTCTGGGTTAGCTAGTCTTGTGTTGCATCATGTTTAAATTTCTCTTAAACCTGAAATGGGGACTGATAAACCCTAGCAACAAATGAAATACAACTAGGGTCAAATTAAATCTTTTCCATCTACCAGAAATGGCCTTTAGAAAAGTTCATCAACTTTTGAATGGGTGAAAACTTCTTCTAAAAATGATGCACATTTCTAGGACATTTCTGGATTTTGGAGTTAATTCATACGTATTTGAATTTGGACAATTAAATGCTATATAATATTTTTAATGTCCAAATAATTCTGAACTTAAGTGGGGGCTGTTGGAAATATTCCAAACAGAGCCCAAAATTATTTTCAGGATTTTTGAAAATGCCTTAGCATTTTAATTAAGTCAAAACAATTGCATAAAAAAATAGAAAACAGAAACTAAATTAGAAGAGAGAGAGAGAGAAGTCACCTGGCCACCTACCTGTCGCGGCCCAGCTGGCTAGCCCACCCGGCGGCCCAGCCCACCAGGCGCCCCCCCTGTCGCCTTCCTCCTCGTGCCAGTAGGCAGAGGAGGGACACCGCGACGCCGCCGAGCTCGCCACACCACTAGGCTGCCTGCCTGCGTCGCCTGGCCACCGCGACGCCGCGCGTCATCTCCTCGGCGTCGCCCCGACCCCCTGGACCCCCTCGCTCTCTCCCTCTCCCTCGTTCCCTCCTCTGTCTCGTTCTCTCACGCGCCACTGAACACGCCCACCGCCGCCGTTCGCCATTGCCACGACCACCGCCGTCCCGACGATGCCCCGAGCCGCTCCCGAGCTCCTGCGCCTCGTCACCAACCCCCTCACCGAGCCACGCGACTGGAAGACCCCCGGAGCACCGTCCCCGACGTCTTCTTCCTCCTCGGGTCACCGAGATCGCCGGCGACCGTGCTCCTGCTCCGACGCGTCCCCGAGCCCTCCGAGTCCTCCATTGGAGTCCCAGTGAGCTCCTCCGTCTTTCCCCTCAACCCCGTGCTCTAAATTTGCGCGCTAGCCACCGCCCCGCGAGGCCCGAGCGTCGCCGTCCGCCATGGCCGGCCTCCTGCTCACCTCTGAGCCTACCAGGCCCAGCTGTGCAGTTCACCATGCTCCTAGGGCCCCCTAGTTACGGCCTAGCTACCTGGTTCCCTCGAGGGCGAGCCGTAGCCCTGCGCTCGTGCACCACCGAGCTCCGGCCACCGCGGCCGAGCTCCTCGCCGTCGCTACCGGCCACCCCAGCCGCCGACTTCAGTCCCGTTGGATGCGGAAGAGCGCCAGCTACACGTAGAGCCTCTCCGCCGCTTGTTTGGCCGCCGGAGACGCAAACCCGAGCCGTTCCGCCGTGTCTGGCCTCGCCGGCGTCGAGTCGCCGGCGGGGTTGACTTGTTTGACCGCGGTTGACCACTGGTTTGACCTTCCCTGACATGTGGGCCCAAGCCCCCAATTAGTTAACTCGAGATTAATTAGAGCTAACTAATTTAGTTAACTAAACTAGACACTGACATGTGGGCCCCGCCCTGCTAACGGCCTGGTTAGGGTTAGTTTAGCACTAACTAACTCAGTTAGTCGACCGAGTCACTGACCAGTGGGTCCCCAGGTCAGGTTTGACTTGGACGGCGCCTTTGACCTGCTGACGTCACCCCGACATCAGGCTGACGCACTTATTTATTTTCTGGATTTATTCTTTTACAAGAAATTCCAGAAATTAGTATAAACTTCTAAAAATCATAGTAAATCAACCGTAGCTCCAAATCAAACAAGTTATATACGAAAAATGATCAGAAAAATCCAATCTATCCATCTGTACCATTTTCATGCATGTTAGAACAACTTATACCTGCTGATCAGGTCAAATCAACTAAATGGCATTTAAACTCTCACATATGGAGTTTGAATTTGAACCTAGTGTTCAAACCAACCCCATTTAACTTGTTGCTAGATGCATTAGCCCAAAACACATTCATATTGACATGTCACATCATACTGTGCATTGCATTGATCGTGTTTCTTCTGTGTTTGCCGGTGTTGTTCCCCCTCGGTAGACGCTGTACCGATGATGTGATCGTTGACACTGATGAAGACTCAATGTTATATTCAGAAGTGCCAGGCAAGCAAAACCCCCTTGTTCATTCCGATACAATCCCACTCTCTCGCTCCTACTCTCTTTTACTGCATTAGGACAACAACCATTCATCTGTTGCTTGCTGCGGTAGTTGAACCCCTTTATCCTCTGCATGACCTGTCATTGCCACAGTAAATAGATGAAACCCACTAGCATGAGTAGGAGTTGTTTGAGCCCTGTTGTGCCTACTCATTCATGTTTGTTTGTCATGCCTGCTACTGCTTAGAGTTGAGTCAGGTCTGATTCATCGGGAATGAATCAGAGGTGTGTGAACATGTCCTACTGTGTGTGAGCTAAGTGTGTGAACACGATTTGGTAAAAGGTATCGGTGAGAGGCCATGTAGGAGTACATGGTGGGTTGTCTCATTGAAGCCGTCCTCAGGAACTGAGTTCTGTGTTTGTGATCCATGATTCAGCTACTACCATGCATTGGGCCCTGAAATATGACCCCGCTCGACTTCTTATTCACCCTAGTCCTCTGTCCAGGAGTTGCAAGTAGTTTCTGGTGTTTGTAGCTTACTGGAGGCCATGGACAGCGCTGACCGTAGGGGTGGGCTGTGATGCGGTAGGTACGTGGCATGGTGTACCGGATGCCCGTTAGGTGTCTCGGGAACCCTGTTCACATCGTTTGGGGCTGTGAGCGATACCCCCGCCGGATCTCCTCATGGATTGTAACGCCCCAGATATACTTTCCATATTTGTATCCAACTCTTGCCGTCTCCGGCGCTAAGTTATATTTATTTCTCGGGTTCGGGTCTTTGTCTCCGTGTGTTGTTTTTCTTTTTCGTGCATCTCTTATCATGTCATCACGTGCATTGCATTTGCATACATGTTCATCTCATGCATTCGAGCATTTTCCCCGTTGTCCGTTTTGCATTCCGGCGCTTCGTTCTCCTCAGGTGGTCATTTCTAGTTTTCTTTCGTGTTTGGGAATTAAACATTTCCGGATTGGTCCAAGACTTGCCAAGCGGCCTTGGTTTACTACCGGTAGACCGCCTGTCAAGTTTCGGGTCATTTGGACTTCGTTTGATACTCCAACGGTTAACCGAGGGACCGAAAAGGCCTCGTGTGTGTTGCAGCCCAACACCCCCCAAATTTGGCCCAAAACCCACCAAACTCTGCTCCATGTCCTAGAGCGTTCGATCACGATCGTGTGGGCGAAAACCGCACCTCATTTGGACTCTCCTAGCTCCCTCTATGCCTATATATACACCCCCCTCCGAAATCCACGGTTCTTCTCCCCCCTAACCCTAGATCCAACTCCTCCCGCCGCCGTCGGACACAACCGCCGCCGACGGACATGTCCGGCCTCCCCGTCCGCCGCCACGTGTCGGCCTCCTAGTGGCCGCCGCCCGGTCCCCAGTTCGCCGCCGCCCGCGGGCCCGCGAGGCCCGTGCGGGGCCCCCGCGGCCCGATCCGCCGCCGCCGCCCCTGCCGGAGGTCGCCGTCGCCGCGGGCACCTCGCCGCCCGCCGCCCGGCCGCTCCCCGCCCTCGGCTTCCACGCCCCTCCGCTGCCTCCTCGCCGGCGCCGCCCCCCCCGGCGACCTCCTCCACCGCCGGTGCACCCCGCAGCTCCGGCGAGCTCGAGCTCCGCCGCCGGCGCCGCCTCGGCTTCCGCGCCGCGATCCCGATCTGGATCCGGTCGCGTGAACAGTAAACCCTAACCCCCTCCGATTTTTTTCTAAGTCCCCAGATTTTTACTCCATATGCTCCTGTTCGAGGACCCGTATCTCCTCATCCGTAGCTCCGTTTTGGGCATATGGTATATCAAAATCTTCGCCTCGACATGTACATCATTTCATTCCATTGCATCATTTGCATTTAAGGTCATCTTGATGCCCAAAATGCTATTAGAAGTAGGCTTCGTGAGTTAAATTGCAGATCCGTTAGTTCATCATGCACTTTTGTCATTTTTGCTATGTTTAATTCGTGCATGATATGCCTGTGCCCCTTTGGGATGTATTGTGAAGCATTTTGTCTTCTTTCCAGAGGTGCCACCCATGAATTTTTAGGATGTGTGTGTTGTCTTGTGCAAGCTTGCGAAGAGAGGTACCTGAGATTGCAGATTTCAGGGACTTAGTGATTTTCACTAAGTCTGGGATATTTTAGTTCATGATGCTATATGTCCAGCTTGTTTCCTAGTGATCTGTGCCTCTTTTGAGGATGATCAGTAAGGGAGTTTTGATATTTCTGTCATGCTCTATCCATCCATGTCTTTGTTGGCATATGTGGAGTGCTCTAGGTTGACTCAATCGAGCTCAACTTTTGCTTCGTTGTTAATCTGGGCAGATCGTCAACTTGTTTGCGATTTTGCCGATGCTACCGTTAGTGTTCCATGCATGCTATGCCTTCGTTCTTGACATGTGTAGCTAGAACTTTGTGCCTTCTTGCTGGTTATATGCTTTCCTTGCCATGACTTGCACCGTAGTGAGTGCATCGAGCTCGTTTACATGCCTTCGTGAGTTAAATTTCAGCATGTCTCAGTTTTCACTAAGTCTGAAAACTGATTGTGTTCGAGCGATGTTCGTGAGCTCGGTAGAGTATTTTGTGGACCCTTTTGGCCCCAGGTCACTTTGGGTGTTTTGTTAAGCTTGTTGAGTATCTCCATGCCATGTTCTTACTTGTCATGTTCAGGTTTTATATCATGTTGTTTTGCTGCTCCGAAGAGAGCATCGTGATCTGAAATTTCAGACTAGTGTTAATTTCACCAAGTCTGAAATCTGTTTTGCATTTGCGTTTTAGCCATGCTTGTTTGAACCTCTTAATGGATGAATTTGCCTATGGCTCAGTGCTAGTGTTTTGTCAACCATCTTGTGTACATCACTGCCATGTATTTTGTTTTCATGTTTGGTGGCTGTAGCATGTTCATTTCGTTGCATTTAGATGCCTACTTGCTGTTAAATCGCAGACCGGTGTCGTATCTTAAAACGCTTGCCATTTCCAAACCGTAGCTCCGATTCCAATGATCTTTATATCGTTTTCAAGCGATTTCATCCCCTCTATCCAGTGGCACACTTGGTTTTCCAAGTTGATGCCAGGTTCATGCATTTCCTGTCATATCTTGCATTTTGCATCCCGCATCGCATCCCGCATAGCATATCGTCATTTCATCATATTGCTTGGTCTTGCCCGTGGTTGATTGTATCCTTGTTGCTTGTTTGTCTTGTTGGGTAGAGCCAGGAGACGAGTTCGCTACCAAGGAGCCCGTTGAGTTTGCTTGCGAGGATCCAGTCAACTCTGACAACTGTGCAGGCAAGATGATCATACCCTCGAAATCACTACTATCTTTGCTATGCTAGTTTGCTCGCTCTTTTGCTTTGCCACTGCTACGATGCCTACCTTTTGCTTGTCAGCCTCCCAATTGCCATGTTGAACCTCTAACCCACCTTTGTCCTAGCAAACCGTTGATTGGCTATGTTACCGCTTTGCTCAGCCCTTCTTATAGCGTTGTTAGCTGCAGGTGAAGATTGGAGCCGTTCCTTGTTGGAGCATTTATTTACTTGTTGGGATATCATTATATTGCTATGTTATCTTAATGCATCTATATACTTGGTAAAGGGTGGAAGGCTCGGCCTCTCGCCTAGTGTTTTGTTCCACTCTTGCCGCCCTAGTTTCCGTCATATCGGTGTTATGTTCCCGGATTGTGCGTCCCTTACGCGGTTGGGCTATAATGGGAACCCCTTGATAGTTCGCCTTGATTAAAGCTTTTCCAGCAATGCCCAACATTGGTTTTACCATTTGCCACCTAGCCTCTTTTTCCCTTGGGTTTCCGGAGCCCGAAGGTCATCTTTATTTTAGCCCCCCACGGGCCAGTGCTCCTCTGAGTGTTGGTCCGAACTAGAGCCCTGTGCAGCGCCACCTCGGGGAAACTCGAGGTTTGGTTTTAGTTGTACGGATTGCTCATCTGAGTGTGCCCTGAGAAAGAGATATGTGCAGCTCCTATCGGGATTTGTCGGCACATTCGGGCGGTGTTGTTGGACTTGTTTTAACCTGTCGAATCATCTTGTTGTACCAAGATACCGAGTCTGATCGGTGTGTCTTGGGTGGAGGTCTATTCCTTCGTTGACCGTGAGAGCTTGTCATGGGCTAAGTTGGGACTCCCCTGCAGGGATTGAACTTTCGAAAGCCGTGCCCGCGGTTATGGGCAGATGGGAATTTGTTAATGTCCGGTTGTAGATTACTTGAACTAAACTTAATTAAAATGAATCAACCGTGTGTGTTACCGTGATAGCCCCTTCTCGGCGGAGTCTGAGAAGTGGACACGGTGTTGGAGTTATGCTTGCGCAGGGTGTTCCTTTAGCTTCTCGCTCGTGCTTCGCCTTCTCTTCTCGCTCTCTTTTGCGTATAAGTTAGCCACCACATATGCTAGTCGCTTGCTGCAGCTCCACATATATTTGCCTTATCCATTCCTATGAGCTTAAATAGTTTTGATCGCGTGGGTGTGAGATTGCTGAGTCCCTGTGGCTCACAGATACTACAACTCCAGATGCAGGTCCAGGTGTTTCTGCTCCAGTTGACGATTACGAGCTCCAGTGGGAGTTCGACGAGGACTCTCAGCGATACTACGTATCTTTTCCGGATGATCAGTAGTGGTGCCTAGTTGGGGTTATCGATTCAGGACCTTGTCGCATGTTGGGTTCTTTTCTATTTTGGCGCCGTAGTCGGGCCATGAGTGCTTGTTTGATGGATGTTATTTATGTACTCTGATGTGACGTGGCGAGTGTAAGCCAACTATGTTATCTCCCCCTTTTATTATGTATTACATGGGATGTTGTAATGATTGCCTGACTTGCGACATTGCTTTCAATGCGGTTATGCCTCTAAGTCGTGCCTCGACACGTGGGAGCTATAGCCGCATCGAGGGCGTTACAAGGATGGAACCCGAATAGGCGATAAACCTGGACTAGAGACTTGAGTGTTTAGGTAGGTCGTGGTCTACACCCACGTCGGCTTTCGCTTGAAGTCTGCCGAGCACATGTCGTGTGCAGACGCTAAGTGGTGGAAACATGTATGAAGAAGTACACCCCTGCAGGGTTAACATCATCTATTCGAATAGCCGTGTCCACGGTAAAGGACTTCTGGGTTGCTTATATCAGTTCATAGACAAGTGAAAGTGGATACCCTAAAATACGCAAGATAAGCGTGAGTGCTATGGGTGGCGTTCTTGTAGGGAGACGGGAGCGGATCCATAGTGGTGTATTGGTTGGTGAATATGTGGACTCGTGTGCGCTACCTCAAAGAGTTACTTGCAGTTGTAGCTCAGGATAGCCACCGAGTCAAAGCTGGCTTGCTGCAGTTAAACCCCCACCATCCCTTTGTTGATAATGATGCATATGTAGTTAGTTCTGATGTAAGTCTTGCTAGGTACATTTGTACTCACGTTTGCCTATTTTATGTTTTTTCTGAGAGACTTGGGTCTCGCTAGTAGTTCCGCGTGGACTTCAACGTCTAGCTTGTTACCTCAGCTATGATCTTGTGCCCTCGGCAGGATCTGGCAGATAGTCAGGCTTCTCAACCTTTTTCATTTATAGATGTCTGTACTAAGACATGATAGCTTCCACTTGTGCTTTGACTTGTATGCTCTGAATGTTGGGTCATGAGACCCCTGTTTGTAATATCTCGCTCCTCGGAGCCTAGTGAATAAATACTTGAGTCGTAGAGCCATGTTGTGATGCCATGTTGTATTTGCACATATCGAGCATATTGTGTGTATGTTATTGAAATGCTTGGTATGTGTGGGATCTGACTATCTAGTTGTTTATCCTTAGTAGCCTCCCTTACCGGGAAATGTATCCTAGTGTTTCCAATGGTAGCTTGCTACTACTCCGGAACACTTAGGCTGGCCGGCATGTGTCCTTCTTCGTTCCTGTGTCTGTCCCCTCGGGGAAATGTCACGCGATGAATACCGGAGTCCTGTTAGCCCGCTACAGCCCGATTCACCGGAGTCCTGCTAGCCCAGTGCTGCAGCCTGGATTCACTCGCTGATGACCGACACGTTCGATGCTGGGTCATGGATGCCTGTCCCTGTAAGTTTGTGCCACTTTGGGTTTACGACTAGCCATGTCAGCCCGGGCTCCTTATCATATGGATGCTAGCGACACTATCATATACGTGTGCCAAAAGGCGCAAACGGTCCCGGGCAAAGGTAAGGCGACACCCGTGGGAATACCGTGCGTGAGGCCGCAAAGTGATATGAGGTGTTACATGCTAGATCGATGTGGCATTGAGTCGGAGTCCTGACAGTTTTGGTATCAGAGCCTGACTGCCTGTAGGATTACCAAGCCAAACTGGTCGAAGTTGTGTCTAGAAATGCTTTAGTTATGTAAGGGAATTGATTGTGAGATGGGACGTAAGGCTCTTTTTACTCCTTATACCTCATGGCCTTCTGATCTGAGTCATCCTCTTCTCTTCTACGGGGATTAAGAACTAGGCTATCTCCTCTTTCTATCAGGATCACGTGTTACTAATTTGTAGACTTGTAAGATTGTTGGATGTAGGCCTCAGTCCAGTTCCTACCACTTCTATATGTTAACTGATGATCTCGAAACCTTGATACTGTGCTTCTGAGTGGCTATGCCACCATTTCTGTAGTATGTCTCCAAACTTTTGAGCATTTACAGCCGTTATGCTGTCCGAGTCATCCCAGGTTTCTAAACAATCTGATGCACTTGCAAATCCTTTCCCTCTGGTTTTTATGTTCCTTTGGGCCAGGTTAATCACACTAATTGCTGAGTTGAGGTATTCTATTGCCTCGACATATATGTTGGAATTATCATTATGACCCTAGGTGTCCTAGGGGATCATCTAGTAATCTAGCCATGATTTGTGTCCCAGTGTGATGATTCTGGCCTTTATTCTCGAAAGCATTCCGTGATGCTACTTAGTAGTAGATATTCTATTCCTGGGTTCTTGAACCCGAGATTCACGCTACTTACTTCATGTTGATAGTGTTTGCTAGTTCCTTTAGGATATTAGTAACTTTGCGATAGTCCTCGAGGTCCGTGGTATTTCCTTCTTCCAAATACTATGAACCGCTTATGGCAGATGTTTATTGGATCAAAAGATCACAATTAGAGTACTCTTGAGGAGTTCTCCATTCATAAATCGTGACTCTGTCAGTCCTACCTCTCTGCATGGGTTATCCGGAAGAAACATGTTGAACTTGGTTCGACATACTAATCTATGCATCCACAACTCAGAAAATTATATGTTCTTTGAGTTGTCCCTCTTAGTTGTCTTCTGACCCTCGTCTATCATTTGATAGTCAAGAGTATGCGTGCATTCCTATTACTCTTGTGGTCCGTC
The DNA here is from genome assembly GCF_018294505.1 of Triticum aestivum. NCBI lineage: Eukaryota > Viridiplantae > Streptophyta > Magnoliopsida > Poales > Poaceae > Triticum > Triticum aestivum. Next base: position 342,328,093 of record NC_057804.1, read on the forward strand.
AAGCCATTCTATTCCGGAATGACTAGGAGAAACAAACTCCAGTACCTTGTCCATTTCCAGGATTGGGTCAAAGCAGTCGTACTCCACAGATCAAATACTAATCCAGCTTTTGCTCTGCTCCACCTTGGAGTATTACCATCTTTATATCGGGATTATTATAGGAATTGCACACCATCCTATGAACTCTTGGTACAGTGATACTTCTTTCCATCATTGTTCATTCCTCAGTTTCTGTGTTATTGTAACCGGAATGCCGACAAGTGAATCGTGGTGTGTGAAATCAATAATCCTAGCAACCTTGTTGCTTGGTAGTTAAAGGACAATAATTTCATTCTTAGCGTGTTGGTTCTTGAATCATCATTCTAAGACTGTTCGTGCTACCTAGTCCTTATTTCTGGTGCACTCTTTGATCAATGAGTTAGGATTTCAATCCCTTGCTTAATTGATCACATCATCTTGCCTCAGAAGCAAGATTGTTCTCGAGCTTAGTAGCATATTGGTGGTTCGTGATTTTTCGATTATCCTCTCGGAAGTATTACCAGGTTGTCACCTGACCGCTATGTTGAGTTCGTGATCAAGTTGGTTTCCAATAAACCACTCCTTCCACAAGAATCCATGTTGGATACCCCTGAGCTAGTTGGTTAAGCCAAACAACAACTTGGAGAGTTGGAGGATAAAAGCTTGCCTGGCTTAGTTCATTTTAAGGGATATCTTTTTGTGTGTGTGTTGAAGAAAGATGATATCTTCATCGATTGATCCTCGAGACCAGTTGTTGGAGCTATTGTCTTGCCAAAACTTTGATTTGAGTATGGGCTATCCTCAAATCAAATCAGAACCAACGATGTTCGTAATGTTGTATTACTCGTGGATTTTCCTCGAGCATACACCATTATGTCTTTTGGGTCTGACCAATACTATCATCTTGTTCACATAGTTATGGAATTCCATCTCCATGGGAATCTGGATGAATTATTGTTGAGCCCATCGACAATATCCTTATCTTCTCCATGATTTGTGTTGAACATCCAGCTAGTATTGGAAACTTTTATAAGCATTATCTTCATGACCCGCCCATGAAGCATATGCTCGGATGTAAGAAGTGACTTCTTCTAATTCATGTGCATTTGATGCAAGTTGCCGCCGTGAATTCGAGAAAGCAAGTTGTTGCTTCCTTGGAATCATTCCAAATCAGTCATGCAAACGTGCGAAGTATTCTGTGGTCTGATAGACTGATCATCTTCATTCTATATGTATTCCTAGCACACCAAGCCACTGATTGATTTGTTCAAGGATAATAGGTTCTATGTGCTAGTCCTGAAGGTACCAGACGGATTTGTACAAGATTCTGTTATCCCCGATGATGGTTCCCAGCCAAAACTCGGTAGTGTTTTGTTGTGAGACTACCATGTGCTCATGCTTGTCTGGGACAGCCTGTTCACATGTTTGTAGCAGAACCAACTCATTTTTTGGAGCGTACTACCGTAGTCCATTCCCCGAGAATATCGCAACGCCATCTCGTCGATTTGTGTTGCAAACTTTAATTTTCTTTCTAGACTTGATGAGTCTAGAATATTCTGACACCAACCAGATTTGAATCTCAGGCAGATATGATGGTTGGGACATTTCCCAAGAACTATAATATTGGTCTCTCGATAACCGGTAAAGTGGATGTCGTGGCCAACACACCCAACCGGAAGACCTATTATTGTAGTATCTTGATTGAGGAAGTTGGCCACCTCCCCCCTAAGGACTTCGTAGGATTTACTCCCTAGTTGTGCCTTATGGATTTTTGGTGTTCCCGAAGTCCGACCTTCTACCTGATGTTCTAGTTACCAAACCATTTCAATGAATGGGATACGCTAGCACATCAAGGAGGACATTAGAAGCGGGGTGCTAAATGTCTCTTGGTCGATCATCCAGATTTTGTCCCCTTGGTCTCGCTAAGGTGAAATCTGAGAAAGTGTTATCTTCATTTGCATCTACATCATCCATCACTATTCTTCATGGTAGTATGTTGTGTTGCCAGGATCCTTGACACGGATGTTGGTAAAACCTTGATGAATATGGAAATGCTCAAGTTCTTGAGAGCACGCGCAAGCTCTAGGTTTTGTTGTCGGCATTAATTGCATAGTGCTCTCAGTTTCCTCGGCTATGCTATAACCTTTTCAACAGTGGACTCACTCTCTACTGTTGAGCTTCTCCCCAGTTACTAAAATCATCCCTTGTGTTGTTTTCAACAAGGTAATCCACATCATCCATTCTGGTCTGAGTATACCATTCTACCCAACCCCTCCAAACGATCGCTCGAGAATTGCCTTAGACTGGTATAAAGAGTTTCAATGATCTTTGAATCAAAGGTAATTATTTTTGCCACTTAAGGGGATATTTCCACGAGTCACCTCCTCCAAAATGTCTCGTTATGTTATCATGGCAATCCAATTCCTCGCTACATTGACAACCATTCACCAACCTCTTAAGTCTGGAATTGATGCCTACCTAGCGAACCCTCGTCATTTGCTCCACTCCATCCCTCTAGATGTGTGTTTCGTGTCTCAGCTCGAGTGATGTTGCTATGTCTCATTCCATGAGTTGATCCTAAGTTGTTTGATCTTCGAGAAGATCAATTCTTCTAGAGTTTTCCTTTCCTCTCATTGTCATGTTAGTTGGAGTTCTCAGAGCAAGATGTCGAGACAAAGATGATGATCGAATCAAGGTTCTTATGAAGAGCAAATGGATTATGAAGATTATGATAGTTTTGTGACCCCCCCTTCCCTCTTACCTCATGTCTTGAATCTCGGGGCGAGATTCTTGTTTAGTGGGGGTGAGTTGTCACATCCCTAGTTCTGGTCTGCTCTGGGTTAGCTAGTCTTGTGTTGCATCATGTTTAAATTTCTCTTAAACCTGAAATGGGGACTGATAAACCCTAGCAACAAATGAAATACAACTAGGGTCAAATTAAATCTTTTCCATCTACCAGAAATGGCCTTTAGAAAAGTTCATCAACTTTTGAATGGGTGAAAACTTCTTCTAAAAATGATGCACATTTCTAGGACATTTCTGGATTTTGGAGTTAATTCATACGTATTTGAATTTGGACAATTAAACGCTATATAATATTTTTAATGTCCAAATAATTCTGAACTTAAGTGGGGGCTGTTGGAAATATTCCAAACAGAGCCCAAAATTATTTTCAGGATTTTTGAAAATGCCTTAGCATTTTAATTAAGTCAAAACAATTGCATAAAAAAATAGAAAACAGAAACTAAATTAGAAGAGAGAGAGAGAAGTCACCTGGCCACCTACCTGTCGCGGCCCAGCTGGCCAGCCCACCTGGCGGCCCAGCCCACCAGGCGCCCCCCCTATCGCCTTCCTCCTTGTGCCAGTAGGCAGAGGAGGGACACCGCGATGCCGCCGAGCTCGCCACGCCACCAGGCTGCCTGCCTTCGTCGCCTGGCCACCGCGACGCCGCGCGTCATCTCCTCGGCGCCGCCCCGACCCCCTGGACCCCCTTGCTCTCTTCCTCTCCCTCGTTCCCTCCTCTGTCTCGTTCTTTCACGCGCCACCGAACACGCCCACCGCCGCCGTTCGCCGTTGCCGCGACCACCGCCGTCCCGACGATGCCCTGAGCCGCTCCCGAGCTCCTGCGCCTCGTCACCAACCCCCTCACCGAGCCACGTGACTGGAAGACCCCCGGAGCACCGTCCCCGACGTCTTCTTCCTCCTCGGGTCACCGAGATCGCCGGCGACCGTGCTCCCGCTCCGACGCGTCCCCGAGCCCTCCGAGTCCTCCATTGGAGTCCCAGTGAGCTCCTCCGTCTTTCCGCTCAACCCCGTGCTCTAAATTTGCGTGCTAGCCACCGCCCCGCGAGGCCCGAGCGCCGCCGTCCGCCATGGCCGGCCTCCTGCTCACCTCTGAGCCTACCAGGCCCAGCTGTGCAGTTCACCATGCTCCTAGGGCCCCCTAGTTACGGCCTAGCTACCTGGTTCCCTCGAGGGCGAGCCGTAGCCCTGCGCTCGTGCACCACCGAGCTCCGGCCACCGCGGCCGAGCTCCTCGCCGTCGCTACCGGCCACCCCAGCCGCTGACTTCAGTCCCATTGGATGTGGAAGAGCGCCAGCTACGCGTAGAGCCTCTCCGCCGCTCGTTTGGCCGCCGGAGACGCAAACCCGAGCCGTTCCGCCGTGTCTAGCCTCGCCGGCGTCGAGTCGCCGGCGGGGTTGACTCGTTTGACCGTGGTTGACCACTGGTTTGACCTTCCTTGACATGTGGGCCCAAGCCCCCAATTAGTTAACTCGAGATTAATTAGAGCTAACTAATTTAGTTAACTAAACTAGACACTGACATGTGGGCCCCGCCCTGCTAACGGCCTGGTTAGGGTTAGTTTAGCACTAACTAACTCAGTTAGTCGACCGAGTCACTGAACAGTGGGTCCCCAGGTCAGGTTTGACCTGGACGGCGCCTTTGACCTGCTGACGTCACCCCAACATCAGGCTGACGCACTAATTTATTTTCTGGATTTATTCTTTTACAAGAAATTCCAGAAATTAGTATAAACTTCTAAAAATCATAGTAAATCAACCGTAGCTCCAAATCAAACAAGTTATATATGAAAAAGGATCAGAAAAATCCAATCTATCCATCTATACCATTTTCATGCATGTTAGAACAACTTATACCTGCTGATCAGGTCAAATCAACTAAATGGCATTTAAACTCTCACATATGGAGTTTGAATTTGAACCTAGTGTTCAAACCAACCCCATTTAACATGTTGCTAGATGCATTAGCCCAAAACACATTCATATTGCCATGTCATAGCATGCATCATACTGTGCATTGCATTGATCGTGTTTCTTCTGTGTTTGCCGGTGTTGTTCCCCCTCGGTAGACGCTGTACCGATGATGTGATCGTTGACCTTGATGAAGACTCAATGTTATCTTCAGAAGTGCCAGGCAAGAAAAACCCCCTTGTTCATTCCGATACAATCCCACTCTCTCGCTCCTGCTCTCTTTTACTGCATTAGGACAACAACGATTCATCTGTTGCTTGCTGCGGTAGTTGAACCCCTTTATCCTCTGCATGACCTGTCATTGCCACAGTAAATAGATGAAACCCACTAGCATGAGTAGGAGTTGTTTTTGCCCTATTGTGCCTACTCATTCATGTTTGTTTGTCATGCCTGCTACTGCTTAGAGTTGAGTCAGGTCTGATTCATCGGGAATGAATAAGAGGTGTGTGAACATGTCCTACTGTGTGTGAGCTAAGTGTGTGAACACGATTTGGTAAAAGGTATCGGTGAGAGGCCATGTAGGAGTACATGGTGGGTTGTCTCATTGAAGCCGTCCTCAGGAACTGAGTTCTGTGTTTGTGATCCATGATTCAGCTACTACCATGCATTGGGCCCTGAAATATGACCCCGCTCGACTTCTTATTCACCCTAGTCCTCTGTCCAAGAGTTGCAAGTAGTTTCTGGTGTTTGTAGCTTACTGGAGGCCGTGGACGGCGCTGACCATAGGGTTGGGCTGTGATGCGGTAGGTACGTGGCACGGTGTACCGGATGCCCGTTAGGTGTCTCGTGAACCCTGTTCACATCGTTTGGGGCTGTGAGCGATACCCCGGCCGGATCTCCTCATGGATGGAACCCGAATAGGCGATAAACCTGGACTAGAGACTTGAGTGTTTAGGTAGGTCGTGGTCTACACCCACGTCGGCTTTCGCTTGAAGTCTGCCGAGCACATGTCGTGTGCAGACGCTAAGTGGTGGAAACATGTATGAAGAAGTACACCCTTGCAGGGTTAACATCATCTATTCGAATAGCCGTGTCCACGGTAAAGGACTTCTGGGTTGCTTATATCAGTTCATAGACAAGTGAAAGTGGATACCCTAAAATATGCAAGATAAGCGTGAGTGCTATGGGTGGCGTTCTCGTAGGGAGACGGGAGCGGATCCATAGTGGTGTATTGGTTGGTGAATATGTGGACTCGTGTGCGCCACCTCAAAGAGTTACTTGCAGTCGTAGCTCAGGATAGCCACCGAGTCAAAGCTGGCTTGCTGCAGTTAAACCCCCACCATCCCTTTGTTGATAATGATGCATATGTAGTTAGTTCTGATGTAAGTCTTGCTGGGTACATTTGTACTCACGTTTGCCTATTTTATGTTTTTGCAGAGATACTTGGGTCTCGCTAGTAGTTCCGCGTGGACTTCGACGTCTAGCTTGTTACCTCAGCTACGATCTTGTGTCCTTGGCAGGATCTGGCAGATAGTCAGGCTTCTCAACCTTTTTCATTTATAGATGTCTGTACTCAGACATGATAGCTTCCACTTGTGCTTTGACTTGTATGCTCTGAATGTTGGGTCATGAGACCCATGTTTGTAATATATCGCTCCTCGGAGCCTAGTGAATAAATACTTGAGTCGTAGAGCCATGTTGTGATGCCATGTTGTATTTGCACATCTCGAGCATATTGTGTGTATGTTATTGAAATGCTTGGTATGTGTGGGATCCGACTATCTAGTTGTTTATCCTTAGTAGCCTCCCTTACCGGGAAATGTCTCCTAGTGTTTCCAATGGTAGCTTGCTACTGCTCCGGAACACTTAGGCTGGCCGGCATGTGTCCTTCTTCGTTCCTGTGTCTGTCCCCTCGGGGAAATGTCACGCGATGAATAGCGGAGTCCTGTTAGCCCGCTACAGCCCGGTTCACCGGAGTCCTGCTAGCCCAGTGCTGCAGCCTGGATTCACTCGCTGATGACCGACACGTTCGATGCTGGGTCATGGATGCCTGTCCCTGTAAGTTTGCGCCACTTTGGGTTTACGACTAGCCATGTCAGCCCGGGCTCCTTATCATATGGATGCTAGCGACACTATCATATACGTGTGCCAAAAGGCGCAAACGGTCCCGGGCAAAGGTAAGGCGACACCCGTGGGAATACCGTGCGTGAGGCCGCAAAGTGATATGAGGTGTTGCATGCTAGATCGATGTGGCATTGAGTCGGAGTCCTGATAGTTTTGGTATCAGAGCCTGACTGCCTGTAGGATTACCAAGCCAAACTGGTCGAAGTTGTGTCTAGAAATGCTTTAGTTATGTAAGGGAATTGATTGTGAGATGGAACGTAAGGCTCTTTTTACTCCTTATACCTCATGGCCTTCTGATCTGAGTCATCCTCTTCTCTTCTACGAGGATTAAGAACTAGGCTATCTCCTCTTTCTATCAGGATCACATGTTACTAATCTGTAGACTTGTAAGATTGTTGGATGTAAGCCTCAGTCCAGTTCCTACCACTTCTGTATGTTAACTGATGATCTCGAAACCTTGATATTGTGCTTCTGAGTGGCTATGCCACCATTTCTGTAGTATGTCTCCAAAGTTTTGAGCATTTACAGCCGTTATTCTGTCTGAGTCATCCCAGGTTTCTAAACAATCTGATGCACTTGCAAATCCTTTCCCTCTGGTTTTTATGTTCCTTTGGGCCAGGTTAATCACACTAATTGCTGAGTTGAGGTATTCTATTTCCTCGACATATATGTTGGAATTATCATTATGACCCTAGGTGTCCTAGGGGATCATCTAGTAATCTAGCCATGATTTGTGTCCCAGTGTGATGATTCTGGCCTTTATTCTCGAAAGCATTCCGTGATGCTACTTAGTAGTAGATATTCTATTCCTGGGTTCTTGAACCCAAGATTCACTCGACTTACTTCATGTTGATAGTGTTTGCTAGTTCCTTTAGGATATTAGTAAGTTTGCGATAGTCCTCGAGGTCCGTGGTATTTCCTTCTTCCAAATACTATGAACCGCTTATGGCAGATGTTTATTGGATCAAAAGATCACAATTAGAGTACTCTTGAGGAGTTCTCCATTCATAAATCGTGACTCTGCCAGTCCTACCTCTCTTCATGGGTTATCCGGAAGAAACATGTTGAACTTGGTTCGACATACTAATCTATGCATCCACAACTCAGAAAATTATATGTTCTTTGAGTTGTCCCTCTTAGTTGTCTTCTGACCCTCGTCTATCATTTGATAGTCAAGAGTATGCGTGCATTCCTATTACTCTTGTGGTCCGTCAAGCCATTCTATTCCGGAATGACTAGGAGAAACAAACTCCAGTACCTTGTCCATTTCCAGGATTGGGTCAAAGCAGTCGTACTCCACAGATCAAATACTAATCCAGCTTTTGCTCTGCTCCACCTTGGAGTATTACCATCTTTATATCGGGATTATTATAGGAATTGCACACCATCCTATGAACTCTTGGTACAGTGATACTTCTTTCCATCATTGTTCATTCCTCGGTTTCCGTGTTATTGTTAGTAAATAGGGTGGCTATATCATTCAACTTGGTAAGATGTGCCACAACAGTTTCAGATTCAAGGCCATAAAAAGGATCAGATTCAACTAAAGTAATAATTTCAGGATCAACAGAGAATTCATAATCCTTATCAGTAACACACATAGGTGAACTAGCAAAAGCAGGATCGGGTTTCATTCTAGCATTAAGAGACTGCTGCTTCCATTTAGCTAATAATTTCTTAAGATCATATCTATCATTGCAAGCAAAGATTTCCCTAGCAACTTCTTCATTCATAACATAACCCTTAGGAACAACAGGTAATACATAATCACTGGGAGAACCTTCATCATCACTATCATCAATAATAGGTTCTTCCGTAATTTCATTCCCCCTAACTCTAGCAAGTTGTTCATCAAGAAATTCACCTAATGGCAAAGTAGTATCACGCATAGAAGTAGTTTCATCATGCATAGCAGAAGTGGCATCATCAATAACATGCGACATATCAGAATTCATAGCAGTAGCAGGTTTAGGTGTCGCAAGCCTACTAATAACGGAAGGAGAATCTAGTGCAGAGCTAGATGGCAGTTCCTTACCTCCCCTCGTAGTTGAGGGCAAAATAGTAGTTCGGTCGTATTTCAAGTTCTTCATAGTGATCAATAGATATAAATCCCAAGTGACTCAGAGAATAGAGCTATGCTCCCCGGCAACGGCGCCAGAAATTAGTCTTGATAACCCACAAGTGTAGGGGATCGCAACAGCTTTCGAGGGTAAAGTATTCAACCCAAATTTATTGATTCGACACAAGGGGAGCCAAAGAATATTCTTGAGTATTACCAGTTGAGTTGTCAATTCAACCACACCTGGATAACTTAGTATCTGCAACAAAGTGTTTAGTAGCAAAAGTGGTATGATAATAAAGGTAACGGTAGCAAAAGTAAAGATAATAGTTTTTGGGTTTTTGTAGTAGTTGTAACAGTAGCAACGGAAAAGTAAATAAGCGAAGAACAATATATGAAAAGCTCGTAGGCAATGGATCAGTGATGGATAATTATGCCGGATGCGATTCCTCATGTAATAGCTATAACATAGGGTGACTCAAAACTAGCTCCAGTTCATCAATGTAATGTAGGCATGTATTCCGTAAATAGTCACACGTGCTTATGGAAAAGAACTTGCATGACATCTTTTGTCCTACCCTCCCGTGGCAGCGGGGTCCTAGCGGAAACTAAGGGATATTAAGGCCTCCTTTTAATAGAGAACCGGAACAAAGCATTAACATATAGTGAATACATGAACTCCTCAAACTACGGTCATCACCGAGAAGTATCCCGATTATTGTCACTTCGGGGTTGTCGGATCATAACACATAATAGGTGACTATAGACTTGCAAGATAGGATCAAGAACACACATATATTCATGAAAACATAATATGTTCAGATCTAAAATCATGGCACTCGGGCCCTAGTGACAAGCATTAAGCATAGCAAAGTCATAGCAACATCAATCTCAGTACATAGTGGATACTAGGGATCAAACCCTAACAAAACTAACTTGATTACATGGTAAATCTCATCCAACCCATCACCGTCCATCAAGCCTACGATGGAATTACTCACGCACGGCGATGAACATCATGAAATTGGTGATGGAGGATGGTTGATGATGACGACAGCGACAAATCCCCCTCTCCAGAGCCCCGAACGGACTCCAGATCAGCCCTCCCGAGAGAGATTAGGGCTTGGCAGAGGCTCCGTGTCGTAAAACGCGATGAAACTTTCTCTCTAATTTTTTTCTCCCCGAACATGAATATATGGAGTTGGAGTTGAGGTCGGTGGAGGTCCAGGGGGCCCACGAGATAGGAGGGCGCGCCCTACAGGGGGGCGCCCCCTGTCTTGTGGACAGGCCCTGGGCCCCCTGGTGTATTTCTTTCGCCCAGAAATTCTTATTAATTCCGAAAAGTGCCTCCGTGGATTTTCAGGACATTCCAGGAACTTTTCTTTTCTACACATAAAACAACATCATGGCAGTTCTGCTGAAAACAGCGTCAGTCCGAGTTAGTTTCATTCAAATCATGCAAGTTAGAGTCCAAAACAAGGGCAAAAGTGTTTGGAAAAGTAGATACGTTGGAGACGTATCAGACGCCACCGTCGACGACGACTCCTATTACACTGGAGGTGCCTACTACTACGTGCAGACCGCCGACGACGACCAGGAGTAGTTTAGGAGGATCCCAGGCAGGAGGCCTGCGCCTCTTTCAATCTGTATCCCAGTTTGTGCTAGCCATCTTATGGCAACTTGTTTAACTTATGTCTGTACTCAGATATTGTTGCTTCCACTGAGTCGTTTACGTTGAGCACTTGTATTCGAGCCTTCGAGGCCCTTGGCTTGTATGACTTATTTTACTTTTAGAGTTGTGTTGTGATATCTTCTCGTGAGTCCCTGATCTTGATCGTACACGTTTGCGTGCATGATTAGTGTACGATTGAATCAGGGGCGTCACAAGTTGGTATCAGAGCCGACTGCCTGTAGGAATCCCCCTTCCACACTCCTTGCCCGAAGTCGAGTCTAGACATTGCAAAGCTTTTTACTAACTTGGCTGTGCGGCTTACGGGCCGACGTCGCCATTGGGTGGTATTAGGATCTTTTACTCCTCGACCTTTACTCTGGGACTCTGATCTCTCCTCTATTCGGGTTAAATGATTTTGCTAACTCTAACTCTAGGTTCTCGTAACTATGTCTCCCGGAAAGCCCTCATTCCAGAAGATCACCTGCTTTGTCACAAGATTCTAAGGATATCCCTCGATATTTTCCCAAGACCCTTGTGCTCATCGCCTTTGCAATTCACTGCCATCGATATATCCCTATGGATATCTGCCTGCACTTGTCATTCTCATGATCATTTCTCGTCGCTCTTGTTGTTACAAGATGCCTTGAACTATTCTCCGTTGTTTCGAGAATCCTTTGAGTTTAATGTCTTGCAGTTTTATTTGGCATGAAAACCCTTATGTTTTTTTCTCACATTTATCGAGGATCTGTTCTTCTCAATTGTTCATGTGTCTCACAAAATTTCTTCGGAATAATTTTTGATCTTTTGAAAATCCTCTGCAGTCTGTTATTCTTGAAATTCTTGCCTGCTTGCATTATGGTTAATTCCATATGACTAGTAGTCCTTGTTAACATCCCTTGTCTTAGTCATTTTGAGCTTATTGATTCGATGTGTGCATACGCACGCAGTCATCATGTTATCCTTTTTAAAATTATCTTTCCGGCCCAGACGTCATTCCGGACATGAGTTGGTTCTCGGCAATTCAAACCTTTATTGATTGTCCAACTAAGTGTTTTCAACTTATCCATCCTTGATCAGAGCGTCTGCTTCTGATCCTTCATTTTGGAAACCATAATTTCTTTCTATTTAAGCATCAGACTAATCAGGTGATTCTTGAATCTGATGCCTCTGCATTCTTCCTTCCTCTGAGTGAGTACCGATACTCACATCAGCTGTGTTGTGGATCACCCGATCCATTGTTGGATTGTTATCCGACAGAGTCCTTCATATTCAATCACCTTGTGAGTTCTTCCCCTGATACATAGTGCCTTTGGTAAATTGTATCATCTGCTTGGCCAACCATGCTCTGCTTTCGAGCTTGTGTATTTACTTTTGAAACTTGTGGTATATGTTACTAAGATGCTCGATGGGTTGAACCTATGTCTTCCCCTAATCCGTGAGAACCCGAAAGTTTTCACAAGTCATACTCTTTCGATGTTCTACTAGATAAATTCCAACACTACTATTTTATAAAAGCGAGAGGTGAATAAAATGATATGCATTAAAGAAGTGGGAGTGGACCTTGAACTTTGTGTTCATGCCCATGAAAATGATGTAGACCGTCTCAGAAGCTTCTTGCAGAATGATTATCCAGCTGTATGATTCTTTCGGTATTTTTGAAATTGATTCCTTACAGTTATGGTTCCGACCATGTTGTCCTGATCTGATATATCTGATGGGAATTCATTCCAATGCCTCGTCTATTTTTGGCAAGGTTGAAGTATCTACTGTCATAGGTCAATGACCCGGCTCTACTTCTATCATGTTCTACCTTCGCGTATTACCCCCTGGTATCACTACAAGAAATATGTCAACTTGCGACCTTCAATATTGGTCACTAAAAGGTCATTGATTTTCATTTGCGACCTTTTTGTGACCAAAAACAGATGGTCAAAAGCTGGCCGTCGTAAACTGAAATTAACGACCTTCTTCGGGATAAGGTCGTAGACGTCAACGACCAAAACAAAAGGTCATGGATTCTACGACCTTCTGGTTTGGTCACTAGCTCTCTGTCCAGGCCACGTCGGATCCGACGTGGCAATCTGACGTGGCAAGATTGCGACCAATTGAAAAGGTCATTGACAAGAATTAGCCCGGTCCGATTCGGTGTCTATATGGGCCGAGCCCAGTAATTCAGCCCATTTATATATTTTTTCCTATCAATTTTCGCTAGCTACATGGGCCTAGCCCAGCAATTCGGCCTTATTATTTTTGGGCCATGGCCTTTTTGCGGACCATTTCACTATGCCTATTTTTGTGGTTTTTCAGAAATGCACAAGGTTCCAATCCACTATAGTTTGGGCCGAAGCCTTTTTAGAGCCCAAATATTATTTTGTCAAGTAGAACCTTTGGTATTTTTCATTCACAGATTTCAATTTACACATTTGAACAACAAAATATCAATAAATCTGTCAATTAACTGATTAAATCCAGAGATCATCCAGTCAAATAATCACAAGAGCAAATACACGTTTGGACGTCCAACAAGTGCACATACAATCAAAAACAGATACACAAGGGTGCCACGACGCCAACTTAATTCCTACAAGGCGGCAGTGGTGGTATCTACAATGTGCGGAAGAAACATTCAGGACCTCCTCGTACTCTTCTTGTCACCTGCATTCTTGAGCTGCGAGAGGACACACCACCGTTAAGCACAGTTGATCAGACCATATTGACACGAATCACAAATGTTGGCACCCAGTGTATATTATGTAAGTGCTGGTATATTTTTACTACCAAAACCATCACTACTGCGCATGCATGCTTGGCTTATAAGCTTCATCCATCTGGTTGGCACCATCACTGCATATTGTTGCTACCGACGAGACCCACCCACATGAGACCAAGTACAATAATATCTTGCGAGATTTCTACTGTACACAAGTGTGCACATACACAGCTTGCTCCATGCATACGCGCGCATTGCTGATCAAGAGATTGTAATATTTTAATAATCCACTACATGCGCTACACAGCTACTCCTACCTAGGTAGCTATACATAAGTGTACTAGCAGCCAACCCAGAGGCGAGTTGATCAACAATTCAACATACACTAGCTAGCCAGCAAGCCACTGCTATGTACTATCCTAGAAGCAACAACGACTTTGTTTGTCATGCGTGTAAAGAAATGCATGCATTTCTAGTAAATATAAATGTATGCATGCTGCCATTGGCCTGGACCACACTAGAAGAAAAATGCTCGTAGCGACCAGCAGATAGACCGACCTAGATGTGCACTTCTTTCCAGTCGCCAGTCCTAACTGCCATCGACTTGCAAGCTTTACCTACATGGTCACCATGTAGTAATGGCATGCACACCAAAAGTAAGAGAAGAAACCGAGCTCTGGGCTAGAGGGAGAGGCCCACCACATGCAGCGTGAGAAAGGTACATGTACAGTTTCATGAGCCAACACTTACATAGTATACAGTTTCATGTCAAAGGATCGACATGCCAGAAGAGGGCAGGCCACCGAGGTACAGGTACTCCCTGCGCTTAGCGATGATGGCGGTGCTGGAGAAGCACCCTAAGGCGATGGCAGTTTCAACAAACCCTATCACGAGGATGCTGGTCGCACAAGAGCAATAGGCAAGTTATGTCAGCCAACATAAATAGCAGGGATGAGAAACGGATGTGAGCATTGAGCAGCAACAAACTAGAAGCAAAGCTCTACGAAAAACACCAGCAAAGCTGGTTGTCCAAGTAACAAAACAATCAGTCATATCAATTTTGTAGAACTGTAGATACACAAATTCAGAACCACCAACAAAAATGAAGGCCCCAAAAGTCCATGATCAGGCCCAAAGTTCAATAACAATAACCCAGACGCAGGGTCCAAACCCCACCGCAAAGGGCCCAGGTACAAACTGTCAATATAGGTAGCATAAATTAAAAGACTATAATGACAGCGGCCCATCCAAGCAGCAGACAATGTAGGAAAAAGGAGGGTCTCAAGAGAACAATAGACTAATCCAGAAGCATAATTTGGCACCTACACAACCTAACTAATAATGCTTGCAAAACAACCAGACAATGATGGATGAGGACATATAATCAGCAGATATGCAATAATCCAATCACAGGCATTCACAAACAGTACGTGTCACACTCCCATGTCATATGGTTTTGTTACCATAGGGTTTGCTCATAATCTATTCTCTACAAGACAGGGACATTTGCATCAGCAACAAAAGCAAATTCGTGTTTACCTTGTGTCGAAGTCTATGGGGAGCTCAATCAGAGGTCCAACCGAAGCCCCTTCCAGGAGGGCTCACATAGCTCTTTACACTGTATCAGAATTAACACATATTTTAGATGACAGAAATATCCTAAACACACCAGTAATAATCAACTTCTGACTAGCAACGGCAAACAGATTCAGGCACAAGCAATTTTATAGCAGGATGAAAAATCTATGTGCAGAATTCATGAATGAAATTATAGTAGTAGCACAAAGGACCCTCACAGACATTTGTAATAGTACGCAAAGGTAAATAGAGTTCCCAGCAGACAATGTATTCCAGTTATTAAACAAATGCTCGCCAAGATAATCAGTACAGTGGTGAACCGAACACAGTAATAATCCAAAGCTCATACTAATAAGTAGCAGGAACCTCCCTACTTTTGTGATATAAAACTAATATCAGACCAATTTTGTACCAAGTTGTACATAATCAGTGATGTACAACATGGGAATGTCAAATAGTCAGTTGTTAAAAGTGTTCAACAACCTTGGCGCCCTTGAGGTTCTCGGTGCCAAGCTTGATGAGGAAGGAGCGCCAGTGCAGCTCTCCGGCACGCCGACAATGAACATCGCCATCGCCACGATCGTCAGGACCCTGCCCAACAGGAGCAAGTCGGTCGGTGCATCTTCAGAGACCCGGAAAGTGAGATTTATGGGCACTGAACTAACGGACCAGGAGAAGATGGAGAGGATGACGCTGCTTGGATGGTGCCTGTGCCACTTGGACGGTATTGGCGCCTGCCGGCGGCGCTTGGTCCAGCAGGGGCAGCAGCAACACAGGTAGAGCCACCAGCCGCTGGCGTAGGCGGCGATGATGACCTAGTTGATGAACACCAGGAACACTCCCAGGATGCCGAGACCCGTCGCCGGCGGGCTCCGATACACGCAGTTCGTCCCGTTGTACTCCACGGACTAACGTAGACTCAGTTAGCACAGATCTATCGAATTGATGAAAAGATAATTGTGATGTTCGATCTTGGATCCATGCCTTGGAGCTGTAGTTGTTGGCGACGAAGCCGAGGGTGACTGCGACAGAGCCGAGAAAGCCCAAGACCATGCACACCAGCACCGCGTCTTTCTCCATGTTTCCCCTTCTCCTTTTTCTTCTGGATGAACTATCAGCAGTTAGAATCACATTGGACTGTTTACACAGATGTATAAAAACAGGGTCTTATAAATGTGCAAAAGGTCTTAAAAACAGAGTCGCATTGGCTATTTAGAGTCTTGTAAAGCATTTAGTTACCTTGAAGAACTTGGCAGCTGGTTACTTGGTCCATCAATTTCGTTGGGATGGTGCTAATGCCCTGGGCCTGCACCAGAGGAAATCATGGATAGGGAGAGATGGTGAGGGGAGGGAGGGATGAGGTCGGTGGCGGTGGGTGAGGAGGACGTCGAGGTCGGTGGTGGGGAGAGGATTGGATCGGGAGGGGGCCTGGGGCGGGGAGGAGGTGGCGGCGGCGCGAGGAGATGGGGACGAGGAAGGAGGGGTGTGATGGGATCTGAGCTAGGATTTGGGCTGCGGGTGGGGGTATCTTTTTTTTCTGTAGATAGATGGATGGATGGATGTGGGATGGGGAGACGGATGGATGGATGGGCGCCATGTCATTGATTCGTGGGAAGAGTTCTGATTGGCTCGGAAAACCAGTGATTTAAAATAGTTTCCAAGTATTAAAAATAGAGAGATTTTGTGAAATAGCTATCAAAAATATTTTGCAGAAGGGAACCACACAAATTTTCACTAGAGTTAGACCACATTTTATTGATAAGGACCAATTTGTATGCATTTCTGGTCTTTCTAGCTCTTTTTGATCATTTTTTGAGTGCCCAAAATGAGTTTTTTTGTGAAGGACCTACCATATATTTGTTGCAAAACTAGACCAAATCATTTTTATAAAATACTAGGCCATATTTAATGCACAATTGACCTAATGGTTGGGTGTCAAAAACTTTTATCCACCTCTCATGAAAAAGACAAATTTCCGCCGATTCAGTTGGAAGCGGGTCAAATTTGAACTGCAGCTGCCTCATAGTTTGCTCTTTATTTTTTCAAAAAATCATTTGTACATACATAAGTATCTATTTAATCATAGAAACACCAAAAAAATCCAAGATTCAACCACTAGCGAGGAACGGTCATGCCCGCCGTTTTGACCGCATTTTGAAACGGGCGTGAAAAATTAAAAAAAATCAAAAAATTGGAAAACCTTTGCATTGTGTCATTATATGTGACCAAGTTTACAGGAAAAATAATAAACTTGTAATATGGTAATTATTTAAAAGAAGTGTTCTCAGAAACGAGCTATCATGCATGAAGATTCATGGCTTTCAAGCCAAATGATCAATCTTATGGCCACATTCATGGCATAGTTTGTTCAAATATTCTCATACTGTGCACAAGGGTGCATCTTCGAATTCCAAACAATGTTGCCTAAGGGAGTTTTCATTTTCATTGCACGGATACTACATTTCCATTTTCCGAGTGCCCGAAATGAGTTTTTTTTGTGAAGGACCTACAATATATTTATTGCAAAATTGGACCAAATCAATTTTATAAAATACCAGGCCATATTTAATGCACAATTGACCAAATGGTTGGGTGTCAAAAGTTTTTGATCCACCTCTTGTGAAAAAGACAAATTCTCGCCGATTCAGTTGGAAGCGGGTCAAATTTGAACTGTGTCTACCTCATAGTTTGCTCTTTATTTTTTTCCAAAAATCATTTCTAGGTACATAAGTATCTATTTAATCATAGAAACATCAAAAGTTTTCCAAGATTCAACCACTAGCTAGGAACTGCCAAGCCCGTCGTTTTGACAGCATTTTGAAACGGGCATAAAAAAATAAAAAAAATCAGAAAATTGGAAAACCTTCGAATTGTGTCATTATATGTGACAAAGTTTACAGGAAAAATAATAAACTTGTAATATGGTAATTATTTAAAAAAAAGTGTTCTCAGAAACGAGCTATCATGCGTGAAGATTCATGGCTTTCAAGCCAAATGATCAATCTTATGGCCACATTCATGGCATATTTTTTTTCAAATGATCTCATATTGTGCACAAGGGTGCATCTTGGAATTCCAAACAATGTTACCTAAGGGAGTTTTCATTTTCTTTGCATGGAAAATTCATTTTCCATTTTCCGAGTGCCCGAAATGAGTTTTTTTTGTGAAGGACCTACAATATATTTATTGCAAAATTGAACCAAATCAATTTTATAAAATACCAGGCCATATTTAATGCACAATTGACCAAATGTCTGGGTGTCAAAAGTTTTGATCCACCTCTCGTGAAAAAGACAAATTCCCACCGATTCAGCTGGAAGCGGGTCAAATTTGAACTGTGTCTACCTCATAGTTTGCTCTTTATTCTTTCCAAAAATCATTTCTAGGTACATAAGTATCTATTTAATCATAGAAACATCAAAAGTTTCCAAGATTCAACCACTAGCTAGGAACTGTCAAGCCCGTCGTTTTGACCGCATTTTGAAACGGGCATAATTTTTTTGAAAAAATCAAAAAATTGGAAAACCTTCGCATTGTGTCATTATATGTGACCAAGTTTACAGGAAAAATAATAAACTTTAAATATGGTAATTATTTAAAAAAAAGTGTTCTCAGAAACGAGCTATCATGCGTAAAGATTCATGGCTTTCAAGCCAAATGATCAATCTTATGGCCACATGCATGGCATAGTTTGTTCAAATGATCTCATATTGTGCACAAGGGTGCATCTTGGAATTACAAACAATGTTGCCTAAGGGAGTTTTCATTTTCTTTGCACGAAAAATTCATTTTCCATTTTCCGAGTGCCCGAAATGAGTTTTTTTGTGAAGGACCTACCATATATTTGTTGCAAAATTGGACCAAATCAATTTTCTAAGATACTAGGCCATATTTAATGCACAATTGACAAAATGGTTGGGTGTCAAAAGTTTTGATCCACCTCTGGTGAAAAAGACAAATTCTTGCCGATTCAGTAGGAAGCGGGTCAAATTTGAACTGCAGTTGCCTCATACTTTGCTATTTATTTTTTCCAAAAATCATTTCTAGTTACATAAGTACCTATTTAATCAGAAATACATGGTTTGGTGGCGATACGTCGAGGTTTGGACGGTGGCCGAGGGTCCCAACTCTAGAGCGCGTAAACTCGCATGCCCGCCGCATGGTCACCGCGTGACCGTGGCATTGCCATGCGTTCTGGGCGGCCTAGGCATGTCTAGTGGGTTGAGCACTCCCTATTTAAGTGCTAGGAAGAAAATTACAACATAAGATTCTCACGAGGAGACCAAACTATGCTCAAACATGAATAGCAGCCTAGTGTTTGATTAGTGGTACGGGAAATACACATGGCTAATGGGCGTGAGTTTTGGCTGAGGATGATCAGTTACTAAGAAGACCGTCTTCACAAATTTTCAGCTCAAAAGGAGGAGCCTAGGGGGTACTTGCTTTGCGAAGTACCACACTGGACATAAATACGAATGTTGAAGCTGGGCTCAAAATAATGAATGGATTGAGCTGGCATTTGGTGGTGGATGGTTATTTGGGCATAGGAAAGCACCAAAGAAAATGGATACCATTTGGCATTGCCAAAGTGGTACTTCCTTCACAAAGTGTTTTTCTGAACAAAATAGGAAAATGAATATTTTTGAATTATTTTTGAACTAGGCAAGGAAGTTTTTTTTACATATTTGACAAAGATATGACCCAAAGAATTTATGAGATTTTTTTTGGGAATTTTGGGAATGACAGAAATATAGGTTGCTTCACAACCTAGGGCAAAAACTGCCACATGGACATGACACATATGCAAAACTGATGAGGTGGCGCCTAGTCATAGCAACCCACCACAATTTACAAGGTTATTACCATCTATATTGGTCATGATCAGCTAGAAATAAGGCAGCGGACCAGTGCTATCTGCTTTATGACCATTTCGTGTAAGGAAATTATGACCTTTCTAACCAAAATGGTTGTTATAGTTTAGGGTTTGGAACCCCCCGAACAGCTTTTGACCAATTGGTCTGAAATGGTCATATATCTATGACCAATTCTTCCACGGTCACTGATAGAGGGTCACTAGTTGATATATTTCTTGTAGTGTATCTCGGAGATGTCTTGCCATTGCACCACATCTTACTAACTTTGTTGAAGTAATGTCTTTCCTTGTCGTAATCACTCTATGGTTTCTGGGTTGTTGTCAACCGAGGGCTCCGACTAGTGAAATTATTTTGCACTACAAATCAAATACCCATAGTATTTTTACTAGGAAATTCTAAACCCAATCTGGTCATTCCTAGACCATCGGTTGCATCCTGGTCTTTCTAATTTTGACTGTGCTACCGCGTCCTTCTCTGGTGCATGAATTCTTTAGTGTGTGAGCACGACTTACGTCGAGCTTTCAACATCATGTTGCCTGTCTTGAAAGGCAACTTTGGTTCCGAGCTTGCATCTTATATATTGATCCTATAACTTGCCACTTCGTCATTTCCTTGCTTGTTGCCATTGTTATTTGACTGCATCCTCTTGAAACCTCCTGGCAAATGTGTCGGATCATCTTCAACACTTGACTTCCTCCGAGAGGTCAACTGTGTTCATGATGAGAAATACCCTCCTTACCCTCGATGATTTTTATTATCATTGATAACACCCGTGACTTCGTTTCATCGCGAACTTGTCCACATTATGAATACAACTTGCTCTCCAGCTAGTGTTGTGTTCTGCCTTGAAGTATTACTGTCTTTTCTGTCGATTTTGTTGTGGGGATTGCTCCACCTCTTAGAAATTCTCGGTAAGATACATCTCACCATCACCATTCTTCCTTGTCCTCATGTTTTTTTTAACCGGGATACCAATATGCTAATGATGCTGCTTGAGTTCTGTACTTCTAGCAACCCTATTGCTTTGAAGTTAGCGATCGACAGTTTGTTCTTAGGCTGTTGGTTATTGAATCGACACTCTAACATTGATCTAGTTGCCTAAGGTCATATTTAGGGCACACCTTTCAGCTAATGATTAATGGTGTATGTTTTACTCAAGCATACAACATTATATCATTTAGATTGACAAGTGTCATCTTCTTGTTCACATTATTGTGGAAATCCATCCGTTTGGAATTCTCGATGAATTGTCGCTGAGCCCATCAGCCTCCTCCTCATCCCCTCCTTGGTTTAATGATGAACTATTATTTCAGGAACCCGCTCCCATAGTTCATTTCCCGAGAATCTTGCAATGTCATTTCATCGATTTGTGTTGCACCTTTTCTTGTCGGACATCCTGAGTCTGAGGTATCATGACAACAATCATATCTGAATCTCGGTCAGATATGATGGTTGAGACAACTATCCAGGAGTTATGATGTTGGTCCTTTGATGACCCGGTAATATGATGTCATGCCTAACACCCCTGGCTGGAGGACCTATCATTATAATTTCTTTTGCAAGGATAACCATTCTTCCTGGAGGAAATTTTAGGACTTATTTTATAAGTTTCTCCTGATGGATCATTTGTGTATCCAAAGTCCGGCCCTTGATTGAAACACCATATTGTTGCTACCTCAAAGCATGACTATGATACCCCGCTCATCAACAAAAACATTGGAGGTGTGATGCTAAATGTTTCTTGGTCAGTTATCCAAACACCGTCGTATGGGTAACATCTTGATTAATCCTTGCCTCTTTATTTGAATGGTTGGGTACGTGCTCTCCTACCCTGTATGCCATGTTCTGCTTGTCCATGGGAAGGATATACTCCTAACAATTGTGTGTAATCACAAATTTTCTTTCCATTGTTCTGTTTCATCTGATAATCACGTTTTCATTTCCATTCTTTTGTTTCACCTTTACTGTAATGTGACTTAACTGAGCAGAGATAATTCCATACTTAGGTAAGCACCTTGTTGTATCACTCTGTCGGTAAGACCCTATCGACATTCTGGGAACGGGGGTCCCCAGACTTGCCTGCCTGCGGCCAGCGGCGTGGCTCAAGTGCAGGCCCAGTACGACCCATCTTCATCAACGCAAACTCAAGACCCTCGCTAGGGGCCAAGCTTCGCGGGGAGGACGACGCAAGGCTTCCTCAGGAGTGGACTCATCAGGCAGGCTCGCGAGGAGGCGGAGAGATCAAGGCAAGGGTACCTCGCGAGGTGCTCGTGACGCAAGCCATGACGATCGGGACCAGGCCGGTGCCAGGCGGGCGCCGACCCATGCAGTGTCCTTGTTTCCTCTTTGGTGCAAAGGGGGCAAGCACATGCGCGGAGTACCGAGGCATCAGGCAAAGGTTACCGTTTTGGTGCAACGAGACCAAGACCAGCAGAGCGGCAGGATGGAGGTCACCGTGGAGCCCAAGACGACGTTATCGCCAGTGCCTTTGGAAGCCGAAGACCAACTTTAGTCAGGATAACTTGTACTAGATGTTCCCCTTCGAAATGGCCATTGTTGGCTCCCTTCCCACTCAATATTTGGGAAGAGGAACATGGCCTCTATAAATAGAGATAGCCACCACAGTAGAAAGGGGGAGATCGAATCCTTTCCTATCAGAACACCACACCAGCTCAAGAACACCTCTCGCGAGGCTGTTCTTCCTCTGTACTATTCTTCATCAGCCCCTGAGGCAATCCACCACACCACACACTAGAGTAGGGTATTACACCACAACGGTGGCCCGAACCAGTATAAATCTTGTGTCCCTCGTGCTGTTCATCGTTTAGCTTAGATTCTCACGAGGCGTTAGGACATGGATTGGTAGGGGGAAGATCTTCATGCGCACCCCAGAGTTCGAACCTCAAGGGTCTGCCGGAACCCCACATCCGACATTTGGCGCGCCAGGTAGGGGTGCACCGGAATCTTTCTTCTGTTGTTCCGCGTTTGATCATTCGTCCTGTCCATGGCTGACGCTCGCCGGGCTCGCACCGAGCGTCGGGCTGCTCTCGCTGCCCGCTTCGCCCAGATGGCTCCCGTCGGCGGGTGTCCCAGTCGTTCTCCGTCGCCTGCCACCAACGCCGCCACATGCCCGGCGGGGAACGAGCAACAGGCCTCCTTGCTGCATCCCTCGGTGCGGCAGGAAGGCCGCACCACCACTCCTTCACTGACTCCAGCTGGTTCGTCGTCGCACGCCCGTCGCGCTCCCACGGATGCGCACGCCGCGTTGCTCCTGGTGCATGAGCTCCTGCACTACCGTCCCATCGACGACCTCAATGAGGAGTGGCTCGCTCGCATCACCGAGCTCGTCAGCGCCGCAGGGGGCTCCCCTGCGCCGTCCCTCTCGCTGCCTCACCCTCCGTCCTGCGCGGGAGATGCTGCTCAGGAGGTGCCTCCGCCACCTCCTCCCCAAGAAGGCGCCATAGCTCCAAGGCGCGCGGCCCCTGGATGAGATCCATCGTGTCCAGCGCCCGCACGACAAGAAAGGAGCTGCCAAGAAATCCCTCGTCCCCAAGAAGGTGCTCGCGTGCTTCCTGCACCGGCACGTCATGACCGCATCCCTACACTGGCACGTCAAGACCCTGCGCTGCCCCTGGCGGCAGCGTGCGGGAATCCCCAGGAGCAAGCCCCATGTCAGCAAAGAGCTCCGGTGGCCACCGCAGGCTGCCGCGCCTTCACCACCGAGCTATGCAGTGTCGCCTGTCCGGGCAAGTTCAAGCTGGACCTGCCTCCTCACTATGACGGCACTGCCGACCCCGCGGAGTTCCTGCAGCTCTACGAGTTGGGCATCGAAGCGGCCAATGGGGATGAAAAGGTCATGGCGAACTGGTTTCCCATGGCTCTCAAGGACCGTGCCCGCACATGGCTCCTGAACCTGCTGATGAAGGCATGTACCTAGGGTAGGGTCATGGACCTGTCCAAAATACCCTTCCCAAGGACATCTCTAGAATAAACTACCTTTCAGTCGACCTGGAAGGATTCCACTCGACGGACTCGAAGACACTCGACCATGAAGACTCACTCGACCACCAGGAGATCTAGGGTCACTCTGCATCCAAACGGTCTGTTATTAAGTAGTCTTTATGGCCATGATATCACTTTATGTAAGGCGTTACCAGTAACGTTTGGCCTTTATGTACATTGAACTCTCTGCTACGTGGGCTGGCTGGGGTCCTGGCGCACTCTATATAAGCCACCCCCCTCCACAGGCAGAAGGGTTCGCACCCCTGTAACTCTCACGCATATAATCCAGTCGACCGCCTCCGGGCACCGAGACGTAGGGCTGTTACTTCCTCCGAGAAGGGCCTGAACTCGTAAAACACTTGCGTGAACAACTACTCCATAGCTAGGATCTTGCCTCTCCTTTAGTACCCCCTACACTACTGTCAGACTTAGAACCATGACAGTTGGCGCCCACCGTGGGGCAGGTGTCTTAGCGATTTATTGGAGAAGTTGCAATTTTTTCCGATCGCCTTCATCATGGTTTCAGGCGGAGTTTTGGTCGAGGGCCGCGAGATCCGTCTCGGCGCGCTCACGTTCATCGCCGACGACTCTGCCTGGCTTCAGGAGGCTCCGCTCGACGTCGACGCGCTCCCAGTCCGCGGAGCGACGCACTTTCGCGCGTGCGTCCGCGGTGTCCTCCTGCGGCAACCGTCGACCCAGTATCGACCGGTTTTTGTGTCATCCTCCCTCCCAGCTTCCCGCCGGCGCAAGCGCTCCGGTCGGTCGAGGCTTCAGTGGTGGGTGAGGCACGCGGTGGCTCGCCAGTCGACCACCGCCCAAGTCGCGGCAATCGAGCCCGACGAATCTCTCTACGGCCTGTTCGACCTGTCGACTGGCTCCGCAGAGACTGCATCCGAGTGCGACAGCAGTGATCCAGCGGTGGAGGTCCTGATGGTCAACGGACCACACGGTCCCCCCGGCTTTCCCGGTGCCGAGGGAGGTAACGGCGGAGGCGATCCGTCGCATTCCCATGAGGAGTACCTTCCCGAGCCCCTCAATTCGCTGCAGAGGGAAGAACTTCACCGCCGGAACATGGATGCCCTTCATACTCCTATCGTTGGAGAAACCCCTGAGGCTCGCGCCTTGGAGGACGCGCGCTTGGCCAACCTGGCCGAGCGCACTCGACTGGAGAACCTTCAGCGAGCACTCGACGAGCGTGCGCAACAACGGGTCCCAGACTCCAGTCGATGTCAGCTCTTTCCACCTCCGACTCAGGTATATCGAACTCCGATTCAGAATTTAGCAGCTGCAGCCCGTATAGCAGAATCAATTCAGCCTTCCCAGTCAGAAGCTGGCAGAGGCTTGATGCAGATCAGAGATTTGCTCCGGGCAGCAGGAGATCAAAATTCAGCTGTATCACAGTCGCGGAATAGGATTCACAGCAAATTCGTGGCTGCGAATACGGTCCAGTCGGCTCATAGCCCCAGATCGCCCCCGAGGCGTGAAGGGCGTGGAGACCGGCACGATCAGTACAGGAACTGTGAGCAGTATGATCACCGATTCGATCGCGATGATCGATGTCGAGTGCCCACCCCTCCCCCTAGGGGTGGATCCTATGTACCTCGACAGCAGGATGATAGACGCCAGCACAGTGGCGGGCGAAGAATTCCAGTCGACCCCAGGGAACCAGGCTTTGATGCGAGATGCATCATCATTCAAGGTCTGGTCGACCAGAACAGAGCTCACAGAGAGGGTCACGACAGAGATGTACCCACCAACAGCCGAGTGCATGTCTCCGGACCAGATGTTTCAGCAGAGCCATCAGAGCCGCAGTAATTCCTCCCAACTTCAGGTTGGCGACTGGAGTCAGTAAGTTCAATGGTGAGTCTAAGCCCGATACTTGGCTTAAGGACTACCGAGTGGCTGTCCAGATCGGCGGCGGAAATGACGAGGTGGCCATGAAACATCTGCCTCTTATGTTGGAGGGTCAGCCAGGGCATGGCTGAATCAGTTGACACCCAGCAGCATTTACATGTGGGATGATCTCTCCCGAGTGTTTGTCAGAATGTTTGAAGGAACATGCAAGCGACTAGCAGGACTGACGGAGCTGCAATCTTGTGTGCAGAAGTCGAATGAGACTTTGAGAGATTACATCCAGAGATGGATCACACTGCATCACACAGTAGAAAATGTATCTGATCACCAAGCAGTCTACGCCTTCAAGGAAGGCGTTAAGTACAGAGAGCTAAGCCTGAAATTCGGTCAAATCGGAGACATGTCTCTGAGTCGAATGATGGAGATAGCCACCAAATATGCCAATGGTGAGGAAGAGGATTGGCTCTGGAGCGGCAAGCACAAGTCAGTCGCCCAGGAAACCGGAGGAGGGAACTCCAGTCGGAAGCAAAAGCGGAAAGCCGAGCCAGCTGCTCCTGGAGAAACCTTGGCCGTGACTCAAGGAAAGTTGAAAGGAAAGCCCAAGGGACCTTGGAACCCCAAGAAAGTGAAGGATAAAGAGGGAAATGACGTGATGGATTTGCCGTGTCACATCCACACGAAGAAAGATGAAGAGGGTAATTTCATTTACCCGAAGCATACCACTCGATAATGTCGACTTCTGATACAGCAGTTCCAAGGAAAACAGTCCAAGGATAAGGAAAAGGAGTCAGACAAAGCTGAGGACAAGGGGGATAGTGATGAGGAATACCCTCAGGTCAATTCTACTCTGGTGATTTTTGCTGATGTTGATTGCAAAAGTTGACTGAAAGTTATAAACCGAGAGGTGAATATGGTTGCTCCGGCGACACCCAATTATCTGAAGTGGTCTCAGACGGCCATCACATTCGACCAGTCTGATCACCCGACGCACATAGCCACCCCTAGGAGGCAAGCTCTGGTGGTCGACCCAGTCGTTGAGGGCACTCGACTGACTAAAGTATTGATGGATGGCGGCAGTAGTTTGAATATACTGTACGTTGAGATGCTGAAAGGGATGGGCATCCCAATGTCCAGACTCAGCACAAGCAACATGAGTTTCTATGGAGTCATTCCTAGCAAGAAGGCCGCATCACTCGGCCAGATTGCTCTCGATGTGGTTTTCGGTGATTCCAAGAACTTCCGCAAAGAAAAGATGACATTTGAGGTTGTAGATTTCCAGAGTGCCTACCACGCTATTTTGGGCAGGCCAGCTTATGCACGTTTATGGCTCGACCATGTTACGTGTACCTCAAATTGAAGATTCCTGGCCCTAAAGGCATGATCACTGTTACTGGTAATCGCAAGAAGGTAGAAGAGTGCTTCCAGAAAGGCTCAAAGATCGCTGATGCTCAGTTGGTGGCAGAAGAGTGGCAGGAACACCAGAGGAATGCAGACCCGAGTGATTTGTTGCGAGCCAAGAAGCCCGCTACGGAATCAGCGTTTCAGTCGTCCGGTGAGACAAAACCAGTTCACATCCACCCGAGTGACCCCAACGCTGCTCCGACTCATATCTCCACAACACTCGACCCCAAATAGGAAGAAGCGCTCATCCAGTTCCTCCGTGAGAACTGGGACATCTTTGCATGGAAACCTTCTGACATGCCAGGTGTACCCAGGGGGCTGGCTGAGCATCGTCTGCGAGTCGATTCAAAGGCAAAACCTGTCAAGGAACATCTGCGACGGTCCGCCGTCCAGAAAAGGAAGGCTATTGGCAAAGAGGTGGCTCGGCTCTTAGCAGTACAGTTCATCCGAGAGATTTACCACTCCGAGTGGCTCGCCAATGTTGTCATGGTCCCCAAAAGGACAACTCACTTCGCATGTGCATTGACTTTAAACATATCAATCGGGCCTGCCCGAAAGATCATTTTCCTCTTCCCCGCATCGATCAAATAGTCGACTCGACTGCGGGATGTGAGCGACTGTCTTTCTTAGACGCCTATTCCGGGTACCATCAGATCCGTCTGTATGGACCCGATGAGATCAAAACAGCTTTCATCACCCCATTTGGGTGCTTCTGTTATGTCACCATGCCATTCGGCCTCAAGAATGCCGGAGCCACGTTCATGAGGATGATTCAGAAGTGTTTGCTCACTCAAATCAGTCGGAATGTGGAAGCATACATGGATGACATTGTGGTCAAGTCACGGAAAGGTTCCGACCTGCTGACTGACCTCGCTGAAACATTTGCCAACCTCAGGAGGTATGATATCAAGCTTAATCCATCCAAGTGCACATTCGGAGTTCCTGGCGGAAAGTTACTCGGTTTTCTCGTTTCCGAATGAGGAATCGACGCAAACCCAGAGAAAGTGGGCACTATACTCCGAATGAAACGACCTGTGCGTGTGCACGATGTTCAGAAGCTTACTGGTTGCTTGGCCGCTTTAAGTCGATTCATCTCTCGTCTCGGTGAGAAGGCATTGCCTCTTTACCGACTGATGAAGAAGTCAGACAAGTTCGAGTGGACTCCTGAAGCTGACGCAGCGTTTGCAGAGTTAAAAACCCTGCTTTCCACCCAGCCGATGCTTGCTGCCCCAATCAGCAAAGAGCCTTTGCTGCTTTACATTGCAGCCACAGGACAAGTCGTCAGTACAGTACTTACGGTCGAGCGGGAAGAAGAAGGGAAAACCTTCAAAGTTCAGCGCCCAGTATACTATATTTCGAAGTCCTGACCCCATCAAAGCAACGATACCCTCATTATCAGAAGCTTGTATATGGGATTTATATGACCACGAAGAAAGTTGCTCACTACTTCTCTGACCATACCATCACAGTCGTCAGCGACGCCCCCTTATCAGAGATTCTGCACAACAGAGATGCAACTGGTCGAGTGGCAAAATGGGCGATTGAACTCCTTCCCCTTGATATCAGATTTGAGGCAAAGAAAGCTATCAAGTCCCAAGCAATAGCAGATTTCCTCGCCGAGTGGACTGAACAGCAGTTACCGACTCAAGTTCACTCGGAGCACTGGACTATGTTCTTTGATGGCTCTAAAATGCTGAATGGTTCCGGTGCCGGGGTAGTGTTGGTTTCCCCCGAGGAGATAAGCTCAGATATGTACTCCAGATTCACTTTGACTCCTCCAACAACGAAGCAGAATATGAAGCACTTTTGTATGGGTTGCGTATGGCCATTTCACTCGGCGTCCGTCGCCTCATGGTCTACGGTGACTCGGATTTGGTGGTTAACCAAGTGATGAAGGAGTGGGACGTCAGAAGCCCAGCTATGACTGGTTACTGCAACGCAGTAAGAAAGCTGGAGAAGAAGTTCGAGGGGTTAGAGCTTCATCACGTACCCCGACTGAAAAATCAAGCAGCTGATGACTTGGCGAAGATAGGTTCCAAAAGAGAAGCCATTCCTAGTGGCGTGTTTTTGGAACATGTCCACGTACCGTCGGTTCAAGAGGATCCTTTCACCGAAGAAGCCCCGCAGCCAAAAAGTGCCACGGATCCGACTGAAGTTGAGGTCCCAGCTGTGGTTGACTTAATCATGGAAGTTCTGGTTATCACTCCCGACTGGACAGTGCCTTACATCGCGTATATCCTAAGGAAAGAGCTCCCAGAGAATGAAGAAGAGGCTCGGCAGATCGTCCGTCGATCCAAGGCCTTTACTGTCATGAGGGGACAGTTGTACAGAGAAAGCGCGACTGGAGTCAGCCAGAAATGCATAACACCGGAAGAGGGTCGAATGATTCTCAACGACATCCACTCGGGGACCTGTGGCCATCATGCGTCCTCTCGGACCATCATGGCTAAAGCATACCGAGCAGGCTTTTACTGGCCCAGAGCAAATGAAATGGCAAAAGAGATAGTCGACAAGTGTGAAGGATGTCAGTTCTACTCCAATATGTCACACAAGCCCGCCTCAGCCTTGAAGACCATTCCAATCGTCTGGCCTTTCGCTGTTTGGGGGTTAGATATGGTTGGTCCACTGAGAACTGGCAGGAGCGGCTTCACCCATGTACTGGTGGCAGTCGACAAGTTCACCAAGTGGATCGAAGCCAAGCCCATTAAAAATCTTGATGCTGGCACTGCCATCAGCTTCATCAGAGAATTGATATTCAGATATGGAGTTCCGCATAGCATCATCACTGATAATGGGTCAAACTTCAATTCTGATTAGTTCAAAGCCTTCTGCGCTTCTCAAGGCACTCGAGTCGACTATGCTTCAGTCGCCCACCCCCAGTCGAATGGACAATCAGAAAGAGCAAACGGCCTAATTCTCAAGGGACTGAAACCCCAGTTGATGCGTGACCTCAAGCACGCAGCAGGCGCGTGGGTCGATGAACTTCCATCAGTTCTTTGGGGATTGAGGACTACTCCAAATCGGTCGACTAGGAGAACTCTGTTCTTTCTGGTCTACGGAGCTGAAGCGGTTCTGCCAAGTGACCTGGTTCACAATGCACCACGAGTCGAGCTCTACTCTGAAGTCGAAGCAGAACAAGCCCGGCAGGACACAGTCAACCTTCTGGAAGAAGAAAGAGAGATGGCCATGATCTGGTCGACCATCTATCAGCAAGACTTGCGCCGATTCTACGCCAGAAATGTGAAGAGCCGAGCCTTCCAGGAAGGAGACTTGGTCCTCCGAGTGGACCAACAGAAGCTGCACAAACTCGCCCCTACTTGGGAAGGCCCCTTCATTGTTACCAAAGTTCTCCAGAACGGAGCATACCGTCTTTACAACGTCGATCGCCAGATTGACGAGCCACGAGCTTGGAATGCGGATCTGCTCCGCCCCTTTTATACTTAAGTATTCACTCGGATGAGTTGTAATAAAAGTACTTCTGTAGTTTATTTATCAAAGACAAGAGTTTTATAATTTTCCCAGTGATTGTTGTTACTTTTGTTCACATAAATCAGTCCCCTAGTGGGTGGCTTAGCTGCGAATCCGTTTCGCCTAAGTTTGTAAAAAAAATCCTTTCCGAGTGGTGAGCCAGCCTCCCGCTCGGAGGCTTAGCTGCGAATCCGTTTCGCCTAAGTTTAAACAAAATCCTACTGAGTGGTAAGCCAGCCTTCCACTCGGAGGCTTAGCTGCGAATCTGTTTCGCCTAAGTTTAAACAAAATCCTACCGAGTGGTAAGCCAGCCTTCCACTCGGAGGCTTAGCTGCAAATCCGTTTTGCCTAAGTTTAAACAAAATCCTACCGAGTGGTAAGCCAGCCTTCCACTCGGAGGCTTAGCTGCAGTCCAAGTACTCGCCTAAGTTTAAACCAAATCCGACCGGGTGGTGAGCCAGCCTCCCACTCGGGGGCTTAGCTGCAACCTAGTGTTCGCCTAAGTATAAAATATAACATGCGCTCCGCAAGGAGGACGAAGCACAGGTCGACTGCTGCCTTCTCCTTCCGAGCTACGCCACAAATACAACGTGCGCTCCGCAAAGAGGACGAAGCGCAGGTCGACTCCTACCTTCTCCTTCCGAGCTACACCACAAATACAACATGCGCTCCGCAAGGAGGATGAAGCGCA
This sequence comes from Triticum aestivum, assembly GCF_018294505.1. Taxonomy (NCBI): domain Eukaryota; kingdom Viridiplantae; phylum Streptophyta; class Magnoliopsida; order Poales; family Poaceae; genus Triticum; species Triticum aestivum. The sequence goes on from NC_057804.1 coordinate 342,359,256, forward strand.
GGTCGACTCCTACCTTCTTCTTCCGAGCTACGCCACAAATACAACGTGCGCTCCGCAAGGTGGACGAAGCGCAGGTCGACTGCTATCTTCTCCTTCGGAGGTACACCACGAAAATCCTACCGAGTGGTGAGAAGACCTCCCACTCGGGGGGCTTAGCTGCAGCCCAGTGCTCGCCTAAGTTTTTGAAAATCCTACCGAGTGGAGAGAAAACCTCCCACTCGGGGGCTTAGCTGCAGCCTAGTGCTCGCCTAAGTTTTTGAAATCCTACCGAGTGGAGAGCAAACCTCCCACTCGAGGGCTTAGCTGCAGCCTAGTGCTCGCCTAAGTTTTTGAAAATCCTACCGAGTGGAGAGCAAACCTCCCACTCGGGGGCTTAGCTGCAGCCCAGTGCTCGCCTAAGTTTTTGAAAATCCTACCGAGTAGCGAGCAAGCCTTCCACTCGGGAGCTTAGCCGCGGCCCAGTGCTCGCCTAAGCATGACGAGTACAAGTTGATTGCAATTTGTGCTTCGCCCCTACCTACAAAAGTGCATCACAAACACTAGTATATATTCCGAGCGAAGGACAATGATCGTTCGAAGGCAGAAGCAAACATATTCAACGGCAAACCCAAGTTCAGATAACGTCTTGCGGATCCAGAAGTGCTCAGGCACCAAGCCTGTTAAAGTTTATCGGTTACAAAAACCACTCGGCATTCCGAGGCAAATTTAAAGCATCGAGCATAGAAGTTTTTTACTCCTCCTGCGGAGGACTGGAAGGCGCAACGAACTCGTCCAGGTCGATTCCATCTGCGATCCGAGTGGCAGCAGCAATGAAGGTCTCCATGAAAGATCGGAAGTCGTGCTTCTTGGTATTGGCCACTTTGAGAGACGCCAGCTTGTCCTCTCACGCGTCCTTGTAGTGAACACGTACCAGAGACAGAGCAACGTCGGCACCACACCTGGCAGAAGATTTTTTCCATTCTTGCACTCGACTTGGAACTTCGTTCAGTCGAGTCATCAGAGACTCGAGATCGTTCTGAAGTGTTTCTCCCAGCCAGAGTGCTGTGTCGATGCGTGATGTTGCAACCTTCAGTCTCGCAAGATAGTTGACCACAGCAGCAACGCGAGACTCGAGACGGAGCACGTTCATGGCGGCTTCATCCTTCACAGGTTAGTTGATGGGATCTAAGCCAGTCTCCAGTCGACTAGTCTCCTCTTCAAAGTTTTGGCAGAATTTTGTGGATATGATCCAAGGATAAGCTAACGTTCACACAATAAGTCAGTGGTTACCAGTCGGATATAAAGGGTTACCTTCGAGCATGAGGAATAACTTCTTGGCGAGCCCTCCCAGATAAGCTTCTAAGTCGTTCTTCTTTCCCACCAGTTCGCTAGCCTTGTCAGTCAGGGCCGTCTTGTCATTCTTCAGTCGACTGACCTCCTTGTTGGCCACATCGAGAGCAGCTTTCAGATTGGTATTCTCCTCTTCAAGTTTGCTGATTGAAGCCAACTTTTCTTCTGCGAGTTTCGTCTTGTCCGAAGCCGCTTTCTGCGCCTCGGCGAGGTCAAGGTCCTTCTTCTTCAGAGCATCCCTTAGTTTATCTATGAAATGACAGTGAGGTCAGACTCGAGAATGGACAAAAAAATAAGGGCAGTCGTCAAGGTTCTCACCAAACATACCTTTTGTCTCCTCCTTTGCCTTCGTGAATTTCTCCTCGACAAGCTTCAGATCAAGTTCGAGCTGGATATGCTTGTTCTCCAACTCAATATAATGAGCCACAAGCTCGCAAGATTTCTGCGAAAGATCAGTCGACAGACATCAAAGACAGGCCATTTCCGAGTGACTAAGAGAAAAATCGTAGCATTTCTAAGACTGCAGCCGAATCAAAAATTTCAACTGAAGTCTCGGGGACTACACCCAGTGGGTGCACTCAGCGTGCCCCCACTGGTTCTACCAGCTCGGATCGATCAGTTGACCAAAAGTAGCTAACTGCCAACAGTTAGACACACACAAAAAAAGCAAAGTATTCTTCAGACCATAGCCGACTACCAGCAGTCGACCACGGTCTCGGGGACTACACCCAGTGGGTGCACTCAGCGTGCCCCCACAGGCTCCATGATTCCATTCGACCAGATTGAGTGAAGAAAGTAAAGAGAAAACAAAATTTTTCAAGACATAAAGACTACAGTCGACTGCCGGCAGTCCGCCGTAGTCTCGGGGACGACACCCAGTGGGTGCACTCAGCGTGTCCCCACTAATCTAGACTTTTCAATCGACACACCCAGTGGGTGTATGACAAGTATTAACATGTTCAGAAAGAAAAATTGTCAGGTATCATATCCTAACAGAACAGGTGGTGGTCAACTAACCTGGACATTGCTCTGAAGAGCTGAACTTGCATCATAAGCTACTTGGCTGGCGTCTCGGATCGCCTTCACCTACCCCATCATGACCCCCACCTGGCGTATGGCTTCCTTGGTAGCACCTGCTTGGTCCTCCGGGACGTGGTGTGTGGAGAAGAGGGAAGGTGGATCAGCACTCGACGACAGAGGGCGGACACTCGTCAACGGCACAGCAAAGGACACAGTAGCCCGAGCAACGTTGCCCCCCTCCGGAACCAATGTCTCAGGCGCTGACGCAACCTGAGCAGTCTTGCCAGCAGACGCTTTCCTGTTCCTCCTTTGCCTCAGTGGCTCCTCATCATCGTCGTCGGGGAGATCAATGATAATGCTAGGTAGAACTACAAAAAAGGTTCAAAGTTAAAAATGAAGATCTGATCGACCGAAAGTGAAACTGCACAGATCATACCAGGATTAGAAGTGGCAGCATCCTCCATTTCTTGATCGTCATGCCTGGCTGAGGTCTCAGAAGTAGCAGCACTGCGATTTCAGAAACCAGTGGGTCAGCGATCGGGTCGACCAAGAATATATCCATGTTGAAAGAGAAAGCATGAGTTATGCCATTACTTAGAAATAGTTGGGATCTCCATCCTCATCTTCGGGAGAGCCTTCGCCGGTTTTGTCGGTGCCGCTCGGGGTTGCTTCGACGCTTTCTCAGTCGGCGCCGGAGAAGTCGTCCGAGGGCGTTTGGTCAACTGCCCAGCAGGCACGGCTCCCTTGCCACGCTCGACCGCGGGATCATGGGCGAGCTTGGACCATCTTTCAGTACGAGGAGGCTCGACTACCTCCTCCTCTTCCTCCTCCTCTTCCTCATCAGAGCCAGCATCTTCTTCACCCTTGTCGCCGTCCGACTCCCACTCCTCCTGACTTTCACCTCCACTTCCTTCTTCTTCTTCGGTCTGTTCTTGCGCCCCGTTGGGCATCGAGTACATCTTGGTAGTGATCTGGAAGACAACAAACAAGATAAAAGTCAGTCAACCGAATTGCAGCAAAGCAGAATGAAGAAAACAGAATCATAGTCAGGGAAATGTAGTCCGACCTTGTCTGCTTCGTAGGGCTGGTGGAGTGGCGGGAACCTCCTGGCTCCGCGGTGATTATCTCTGTTCCCTGTGATGGTGGTCATCCACCTCTCCAGAGTGACATCGTCGACCTCCTTCGGGTGGACCCGAGTGGTGTCTTTAGTACCTGAATACAACCACATCGGATCGCCCTGGTACTGAAGTGGCTGAATGCGCCGTCGAAGGAAACCTCTAGAAGATCCATGCCCGTCACTCCGTCACAAATGAGCTGGACCACGCGCTCCATCAACATCCTAACCTGATCCTTCTCCTCTAGAAGCACCTTCAGAGAAGATGACTTGTTCACTCGGTCCATGGAAAGCGGGGGGAGGCCAGTCGACTGGTCTTGGCAGTAGAACCAGGTCGACTGCCACCCTCGAACCGACTCGGGAAGGGTCATGGCTGGAAAGGCACTCTTACTCCTCATATGAACCCCGAGACCCCCACACATCTGGATTACTTGGGTCCTCTCGTCATTCGGGCTAGCCTTTTTCACCGTCTAAGAGCGACAAGTGAAAATGTGTTTGAAAAGGCCCCAGTGCGGCTGGCAACCCAAGAAGTTTTCGCACAAAGACACGAAAGCGGCGAGGTAGGCAATGGAGTTGGGTGTGAAGTGATGGAGTTGTGCACCAAAGAAGTTCAGAAACCCTCGGAAGAAAAGATTCGGCGGTAGAGAAAAACCGCGATCTACATGGGTGGCTAAGAGGACGCACTCACCCTCCTGAGGCTGCGGCTGCCACTCCTTCCCCGGAAGCCTTGCTGACCCATGGGGGATCAGTCCTTCGTTGGCCAGGTCGTCAAGGTCCTTCTGGGTGATGGTCGAACGGATCCAGTCTCCCTGGATCCAGCCTTGCGGCAGGCCAGACCGCGACAAAGATCCGCCCCGACTAGGCGCCTTCCCCTTCGCCTTCACCGTCGCCTTCTTCGCCCACTCCAAAGCCGCCGTATTTTCCTTCACCATCATCGCCGGTGAGGCGCGCAAGGAGCAGTGAGGCGGAGGTGGAAGCGAGCGCAGTGGGCGAGATTCAGGAAGAGGGAGAGGGGATTGAGGTCGCACTGTTTGAAAAAACCCCGTTCGGCGCCTTATATGAAGTCTCTTTCGAGTGGCTGACTAGTAGGCCCAGGCACTCCTGTCAAATCCCGCAACAGTCGCGCGTGCGATACGTGGAAAAAAAGGTGGCATGGAAATCGAGGCGTCCCTGCCTTATCCCATCCGAGTACTGCGGCTTCCTCCGCCCCGCGCGCTTCCCGAAATTCAGATCCCGCTAAATCCGCGAACGGTAGAGCAACTTGTCAGATTGAAGTTTTCCTCTGATCCGTCGCTCGGAGATCTCCAAGTATAGAAAAGTCACTCGACCAATATAAAGAATGGATCAAGGCGACTGAAAAAGAAGTTGGTGCCGTCAACTAGGGTCATTGATCCAGAACAAGACATACTCATAGCACAAAGGAAGGGTCGGAAGAATTCTCAACTCCTTCCTCACTCAAACCCCGATCCATTTGGGGGCTAATGATGAAGCCATGTACCTAGGGTAGGGTCATGGACCTGTCCAAAATACCCTTCCCAAGGACATCTCTAGAAGAAACTACCTTTCAGTCGACCTGGAAGGATTCCACTCGACGGACTCGAAGACACTCGACCATGAAGACTCACTCGACCGTCAGGAGATCTAGGGTCACTCTGCATCCAAACGGTCTATTATTAAGTAGTCTTTATGGCCATGATATCACTTTATGTAAGGCGTTACCAGTAACATCTGGCCTTTATGTACATTGAACTATCTGCTACGTGGGCTGGCTGGGGTCCTGGCGCACTCTATATAAGCCACCCCCCACCATAGGTAGAAGGGTTCGCACCTCTGTAACTCTCACACATATAATCAAGTCGATCGCCTCCGGGCACCGAGACGTAGGGCTGTTACTTCCTCCGAGAAGGGCCTGAACTCGTAAAACACTTGCGTGAACAACTACTCCATAGCTAGGATCTTGCCTCTCTTTTAATACCCCCTACACTACTGTCAGACTTAGAACGACGACACCTGCCTCCCGGCACGATCTCCTCCTGGGACGAGATGCGCACCCGCTTCATCGCCAACTTTCAGGGCACTCGCGACCGTCCACCGGCCGTGGGTGACCAGCGGCACATCAAGCAGCAACCCGGAGAGACCTTGCAGAAGTACATCTAGCATGTCAACATCGCTCGCCTCAAGATTCCCAAGGTGACAGAGGAGGCCATCATCTCAGCGTTCTCCGACGGTGTCTGCATGTCAAGATGAAGGAGGAACTGGCGATCCATGAAGATCTGTGCACATCTTTGGAGCTGTTCAACCTGGCGACCAAGTGCGCAAGGGCTGAGGAGGGACGCCTCTCCCTTCTCGAGCTCCCAGCTGTAGATCCAGAAGAGAAGAAAGCCAAGGCCAAGGATGTGAAGCGCAAAGGAGCAGCTATGCTCACAGCAGAGCCGGATACGAAGCACGACAGGGACCAGCTGGAGTCATCCAAGGGCAGACGGTACTGCGTGTACCATGATCTCCACACCCACAACACTAACGAATGCCAAGAGCTCAAGACCGTACGAGAAGGCCATGTCAGTCGACGCCCCGAGCGCAACGATCGGGGCTACGGCCGAGGCGGAGGAAGAGGTGGAGGACGATGGGACGATGGTGGCCCTCGCCAAGGGTGGCGTGATCGGCCTCGCGAGGACCGCTGGCAGGACCATCCTCGCGAGGGGGCTTGGAGGGATCAGCCTCGTGAGGATCGCCCACAAGGCAACGCAGGCCTTCCTCCTCTGGCACCACCTCCAAGAAGGAATGACAATCATCATCAAGATGAGGGGGCTGGGGGCTTCCAGGAGCCGCATGCTATCGCTTACATCTTGGGTGGTGCCCAGGCCCCAGCCTCTCAGTGAAGGAAATATGCCCTAGAGGCAATAATAAAGTTATTATTTATTTCCTCATATCATGATAAATGTTTATTATTCATGCTAGAATTGTATTAACCGGAAACATGATACATGTGTGAATACATAGACAAACTTAATGTCACTAGTATGCCTCTACTTGAGTAGCTCATTAATCAAAGATGGTTATGTTTCCTAGCCATAGACATGTGTTGTCATTTTATTAATGAGATCACATCATTAGGAGAATGATGTGATTGACCTGACCCATTCCGTTAGCTTAGCACTTGATCGTTTAGTATGTTGCTATTGCTTTCTTCATGACTTATACAAAGTTCCTGCAACTATGAGATTATGCAATTCCCGTTTACCGCAGGAACACTTTGTGTGCTACCAAACATCACAATGTAACTGGGTGATTATAAAGGAGCTCTACAGGTGTCTCCAATGGTACATGTTGAGTTGGCGTATTTCGAGGTTAGGTTTTGTCACTCCGATTGTCGGAGAGGTATCTCTGGGCCCTCTCGGTAATGCACATCGCTATAAGCCTTGCAAGCAATGTGGCCAATGAGTTGGTTACGGAATGATGCAATACGTAACAAGTAAAGAGACTTGCCGGTAACGAGATTGAACTAGGTATTGGATACCGACGATCAAATCTCGGGAAAGTAACATACCGATGACAAAGGGAACAACGTATGTTGTTATGCGGTTTGACCGATAAATTTCTTCGTAGAATATGTAGGAGACAATATGAGCATCCAGGTTCCGCTATTGGTTATTGACCGGGAACCGTTCTAGGTCATGTCTACATAGTTCTCGAACCCGTAGGGTCCACACGCTTAACGTTACGATGATAGTTTTATTATGAGTTTATAAGTTCTGATGTACCAAAGGTTGTTCGGAGTCCTGGATGTGATCACGGACATGACGAGGAGTCTCGAAATGGTCGAGACATAAAGATTGATATATTGGATGACTATGTTCGGACACCGGAAGTGTTCCGGGTGATTTCGGAGAAAACCGGAGTGCCGTAGGGTTACGGGAACCCCCCGGGAACTAATGGGCCTTGTTGGGCCCTAGTGGAGAGAGAGAGGGGCCGGCCAGGGCAAGAGGCACGCCCCTCCCCTTGAGTCCGAATAGGACAAGGAAGGGGGGGGGGCGCCCCCTTGCCTTTCCCCCTCTCCCACTCCTTCCTCCCCCCTCCTTCTTGGACTAGGAAAGGGAGGGACAAACCTACTTGGATTAGGTTTCCCCCTCCTAGGGCGCGCCACCCCCTTGGCCGCCCCCTCCTCCTCCCCCCTTTATATACGGAGGAAGGGGGCACCTCTAGACACACAAGTTGATCTTCGTGATCGTTCCTTAGCCGTGTGCGGTGCCCCCCTCCACCATATTCCACCTTGGTCATATCGTTGCGGTGCTTAGACGAAGCTCTGCGTCGGTAGAACATCATCATCGTCACCACGCCGTCGTGCTGACGGAACTCATCCTCGACACCCTGCTGGATCGGAGTCCAGGGATCGTCATCGAGCTGAACGTGTGCTGAACTCGGAGGTGCCGTACGTTCGGTACGTGGATCGGTCGGATTGTGAAGACGTACGACTACATCAACCGCGTTGTTCTAACGCTTCCGCTTACGGTCTACGAGGGTACATGGACAACACTCTCCCCTCTCGTTGCTATGCATCACCATGATCCTTGCGTGTGCGTAGGAATTTTTCTTAAATTACTGCGTTCCCCAACAGTGGCATCAGAGCCTGGTTTTATGCGTAGATGTCATATGCACGAGTAGAACACAAGTGAGTTGTGGGCAATACAAGTCATACTGCTTACCAGCATGTCATACTTTGGTTCAGCGGTATTGTGAGATGAAGCGGCCCGGACCGACATTACGCGTACGCTTACGCGAGACTGGTTTCACCGTTACGAGCACTCGTGCTTAAAGGTGACTGGCGGGTGTCTGTCTCTCTCACTTTAGTTGAACCGAGTGTGGCCATGCCCTGTCCTTGCAAAGGTTAAAACAACACTAACTTGACGAACTAACGTTGTAGTTTTGATGCGTAGGTAAGAACGGTTCTTGCTCAGCCCGTAGCAGCCACGTAAAATTTGCAACAACAAAGTAGAGGACATCTAACTTGTTTTTGCAGGGCATGTTGTGATGTGATATGGTCAAGACATGATGCTATATTTTATTGTGTGAGATGATCATGTTTTGTAATCGAAGTTATCGGCAACTGGCAGGAGCCATATGGTTGTCGCTTTATTGTATGAAATGCACACGCCCTGTAATTGCTTTACTTTATCACTAAGCGGTAGAGATAGTCGTAGAAGCAATAGATGGCGTAAACGACAACGATGCTACGATGGAGATCAAGGTGTCGTGCCGGTGACGATGGTGATCACGACGGTGCTTCGGAGATGGAGATCACAAGCACAAGATGATGATGGCCATATCATATCACTTATATTGATTGCATGTGATGTTTATCCTTTATGCATCTTATCTTGCTTTGATTACGGTAGCATTTTAAGATGATCTCTCACTAACAAGAAGTGTTCTCCCTGAGTATGCACTGTTGCGAAAGTTCTTCGTGCTAAGACACCACGTGATGATCGGGTGTGATAGGCTCTACGTTCAAATACAACGGGTGCAAAACAGTTGCACACGCGGAATACTCAGGTTAAACTTGACGAGCCTAGCATATACAGATATGGCCTCGGAACACGGAGACCGAAAGGTTGAACGTGAATCATATAGTAGATATGATCAACATAGTGATGTTCACCATTGAAACCACTCCATCTCACGTGATGGTCGGACATGGTTTAGTTGATTTCGATCACGTGATCACTTAGATGACTAGAGAGATGTCTGTCTAAGTGGGAGTTCTTAAGTAATATGATTAATTGAACTCAAATTTATCATGAACTTAGTACCTGATAGTATTTTTCTTGTCTATGTTTGTTGTAGATAGATGGCTCGTGCTGTTGTTCCGTTGAATTTTAATGCGTTCCTTGAGAAAGCTAAGTCGAAAGATGATGGTAGCAATTACACAGACTGGGTCCGTAACTTGAGGATTATCCTCATTGCTGCACAGAAGAATTACATCCTGGAAGCACCGCTGGGTGCTAGGCTTGCTACAGATGCAACTGACGACGTTAAGAACGTCTGGCAGAGCAAAGCTAATGACTACTCGATAGTTCAGTTTGCCATGCTTTACGGCTTGGAACCGGGTCTTCAACGACGTTTTGAACGTCATGGAGCATATGGGATGTTCCAGGAGTTGAAGTTAATATTTCAAGCAAATGCCCAGATTGACAGATATGAAGTCTCCAATAAGTTCTATAGCTATAAGATGGAGGGGAATAGTTCTGCCAGTGAACACATACTCAAAATGTCTGGGTATAATAATCACTTGATTCAACTGGGAGTTAATCTTCCTGATGATAGTGTCATTGACAGAATTCTTCAATCACTGCCACCAAGCTACAAGAGCTTCGTGATGAACTATAATATGCAAGGGATGGACAAGACTATTCCCGAGCTCTTCGCAATGCTAAAGGCTGCGGAGGTAGAAATCAAGAAGGAGCATCATGTGTTGATAGTCAATAAGACCACTAGTTTCAAGAAAAAGGGCAAAGGGAAGAAGAAGGGGAACTTCAAGAAGAACAGCAAACAAGTTGCTGCTCAAGAGAAGAAACCCAAGTCTGGACCTAAGCCTGAGACTGAGTGCTTCTACTGCAAGCAGACTAGACACTAGAAGCGGAACTGCCCCAAGTATTTGGCGAATAAGAAGGATGGCAAAGTGAACAAAGGTATATGTGATATACATGTTATTGATGTGTACGTTACTAATGCTCACAGTAGCACCTTGGTATTTGATACTGGTTCTGTTGCTAATATTTGCAACTCGAAACAGGGACTATGGATTAAGCGAAGATTGGTTAAGGAGGAGGTGACGATGCGTGTGGGAAATGGTTCCAAAGTCGGTGTGATCGCAGTCGGCACGCTACCTCTACATCTACCATCGGGATTAGTTTTAGACCTAAATAATTGTTATTTGGTGCCAGCGTTGAGCATGAACATTATATCTGGATCTTGTTTGATGCAAGACGGTTATTCATTTAAATCAGAGAATAATGGTTGTTCTATTTATATGAGTAATATCTTTTATGGTCATGCACCCTTGAAGAGTGGTCTATTTTTTATTAAATCTCGATAGTAGTGATACACATATTCATAATGTTGAAGCCAAAAGACGCAGAGTTGATAATGATAGTGCAACTTATTTGTGGCACTGCCGTTTAGGTCATATCGGTGTAAAACGCATGAAGAAACTTCATACTGATGGACTTTTGGAATCACTTGATTATGAATCAGTTGGTACTTGCGAACCGTGCCTCATGGGCAAGATGACTAAAATGCCGTTCTCCGGAACTATGGAGCGAGCAACTGATTTATTGTAAATCATACATACTGATGTATTGGTCCAACGAATATTGAAGCTCGCGGCGGGTATCGTTATTTTCTCACCTTCACAGATGATTTTAGCAGATATGGGTATATCTACTTGATGAAACACAAGTCTGAAACATTTGAAAAGTTCAAAGAATTTCAGAGTGAATTGGAAAATCATTGTAACAAGAAAATAAAATTCTACGATCTGATCATGGAGGAGAATATTTGAGTTACGAGTTTGGTCTACATTTGAAACAATGCGGAATAGTTTCGCAACTCACGCCACCCAGAACACCACACCAAAATGGTGTGTCCGAACGTCGTAATTGTACTTTACTAGATATGGTTCAATCTATGATGTCTCTTACTGATTTACCGCTATCGTTTTGGGGATATGCTTTAGAGACGGCCGCATTCACGTTAAATAGGGCACCATCAAAATCCGTTGAGACGACGCCTTATGAACTGTGGTTTGGCAAGAAACCAAAGTTGTCTTTTCTTAAAGTTTGGGGCTGCGATGCTTATGTGAAGAAACTTAAACCAGATAAGCACGAACCCAAATCAGAGAAATGTGTCTTCATAGGATACCCAAAAGAGACTATTGGGTACACCTTCTATCATAGATCTGAGGGCAAAATTTTCGTTGCTAAATTCAGATCCTTTCTAGAGAAGGAGTTTCTCTCGAAAGAAGTGAGTGGGAGGAAAGTAGAACTTGATGAGGTAACTATACCTGCTCCCTTATTGGAAAGTAGTTCATCACAAGAACCGGTTCCTGTGACAACTACACCAATCAGTGAGGAAGCTAATGATATTGATCATGAAACTTCAGATCAAGTTACTACCAAACCTCATAGGTCTACCAGAGTAAGATCCGCACCAGAGTGGTACGGTAATCCTATTCTGGAAGTCATGTTACTTGACCATGGCGAACCTACGAACTATGAGGAAGCGATGATGAGCCTAGATTCCACAAAATGGCTTGAGGCCATGAAATCTGAGATGGGATCCATGTATGAGAACAAAGTATGGACTTTGGTTGACTTGCCCGATGATCGGCAAGCCATAGAGAATAAATGGATCTTCAAGAAGAAGACTGACGCCGATGGTAATGTAACTGTCTATAAAGCTCGACTTGTTGTGAAAGGTTTTCGACAAGTTCAAGGGGTTGACTACGGTGAGACTTTCTCACCCGTAGCGATGCTTAAGTCTGTCCGAATCATGTTAGCAATTGCCGCATTTTATGATTATGAAATATGGCAAATGGATGTCAAAACTGCATTCCTGAATGGATTTCTGGAAGAAGAGTTGTATATGATGCAACCAGAAGGTTTTGTCGATCCAAAAGGTGCTAACAAAGTGTGCAAGCTCCAGTGATCCATTTATGGACTGGTCCAAGCATCTCGGAGTTGGAATAAACGCTTTGATAGTGTGATCAAAACATATTGTTTTATACAGACTTTTGGAGAAGCCTGTATTTACAAGAAAGTGAGTGGGAGCTCGGTAGCATTTCTGATATTATATGTTGATGACACATTATTAATTGGAAATGATATAGAATTTCTGGATAGCATAAAGGGATACTTGAATAAAAGTTTTTCAATGAAAGACCTCGATGAAGCTGCTTACATATTGGGCATCAAGATCTATAGAGATAGATCAAGATGCTTAATTGGACTTTCACAAAGCACATACCTTGATAAAGTTTTGAAAAGTTCAAAATGGATCAGGCAAAGAAAGGGTTCTTGCCTATATTACAAGGTGTGAAGTTGAGTCAGACTCAATGCCCGACCACAGCAGAAGATAGAGAGAAAATGAAATATGTTCCCTATGCTTCAGCCATAGGCTCTATCATGTATGCAATGCTGTGTACTAGACCTGACGTATGCTTAGCAATAAGCTTGGCAGGTAGGTACCAAAGTAATCCAGGAGTGGATCACTGGACAGCGGTCAAGAACATCCTGAAATACCTACAAAGGACTAAGGATATGTTTCTCGTTTATGGAGGTGACAAAGAGCTAGTCGTAAATGGTTACGTCGATGCAAGCTTTGACTCTGATCCGGACGATTCTAAATCACAAACCGGATACGTGTTTTTATTAAACGGTGGAGCTGTAAGTTGGTGCAGTTCTAAACAAAGCATCGTGGCGGGATCTACATGCGAAGCGGAGTACATAGCTGCTTCGGAAGCAGCAAATGAAGGAGTCTGGATGAAGGAGTTCATTTCCGATCTAGGTGTCATACCTAGTGCATCGGGACCAATGAAGATCTTCTATGACAATACTGGTGCAATTGCCTTGGCAAAGGAATCCAGATTTCACAAGAGGACCAAGCACATCAAGAGACGCTTCAATTCCATCCGGGACCAAGTCCAGGTGGGAGACATAGAGATTTGCAAGATACATACGGATCTGAATGTTGCAGACCCATTGACTAAGCCTCTTCCACGAGCAAAACATGATCAGCACCAAGACTCCATGGGTGTTAGAATCATTACTGTGTAATGAGATTATTGACTCTAGTGCAAGTGGGAGACTGAAGGAAATATGCCCTAGAGGCAATAATAAAGTTATTATTTATTTCCTCATATCATGATAAATGTTTATTATTCATGCTAGAATTGTATTAACCGGAAACATGATACATGTGTGAATACATAGACAAACTTAATGTCACTAGTATGCCTCTACTTGACTAGCTCATTAATCAAAGATGGTTATGTTTCCTAGCCATAGACATGTGTTGTCACTTGATTAACGAGATCACATCATTAGGAGAATGATGTGATTGACCTGACCCATTCCGTTAGCTTAGCACTTGATCATTTAGTATGTTGCTATTGCTTTCTTCATGACTTATACAAAGTTCCTGCAACTATGAGATTATGCAACTCCCGTTTACCGGAGGAACACTTTGTGTGCTACCAAACGTCACAATGTAACAGGGTGATTATAAAGGAGCTCTACAGGTGTCTCCAATGGTACATGTTGAGTTGGTGTATTTCGAGATTAGGTTTTGTCACTCCGATTGTCGGAGAGGTATCTCTGGGCCCATTCGGTAATGCAATCACTATAAGCCTTGCAAGCAATGTGGCCAATGAGTTGGTTATGGAATGATGCATTACGTAACGAGTAAAGAGACTTGCCAGTAACAAGATTGAACCAGGTATTGGATACCGACGATCAAATCTCGGGCAAGTAACATACCGATGACAAAGGGAACAACGTATGTTGTTATGCAGTTTGACCGATAAAGATCTTCGTAGAATATGTAGGAGCCAATATGAGCATCCAGGTTCCACTATTGGTTATTGACCGGGAACAGTTCTAGGTCATGTCTACATAGTTCTCGAACCCGTAGGGTCCGCACGCTTAACGTTACAATGACAGTTTTATTATGAGTTTAAAATTTTTGATATACCGAAGGTTGTTCAGAGTCCCGAATGTGATCACGGACATGATGAGGAGTCTAGAAATGGTCGAGACATAAAGATTGATATATTGGACGGCTATATTCGGACACCGGAAGTGTTCCGGGTGATTTCGGAGAAAACCGGAGTGCCCAATGGTTACGGGAACCCCCCGGGAACTAATGGGCCTTGTTGGGCCCTAGTGGAGAGAGAGGGCCCAGCCAGGGCAAGAGGCGCGCCCCCTCCCCTTGAGTCCGAATAGGACAAGGAAGGGGGGGGGGGCGGCGCCCCCCTTGCCTTTCCCCCTCTCCCACTCCTTCCTTCCCCCCTCCTTCTTGGACTAGGAAAGGAAGGGGCAAACCTACTTGGAGTAGGTTCCCCCTCCTAGGGTGTGCCACCCCCTTGGCCGGCCCCTCCTCCTCCCCCCTTTATATACGGAGGAAGGGGGCACCTCTAGACACACAAGTTGATCTTCGTGATCGTTTCTTAGCCGTGTGCGGTGCCCCCCTCCACCATATTCCACCTCGGTCATATCGTTGCGGTGCTTTGGCGAAGCCCTGCGTCGGTAGAACATCATCATCGTCACCATGCCGTCGTGCTGACGGTACTCATCCCCGACACCCTGTTGGATCAGAGTCCGGGGATCGTCATCGAGCTGAACGCGTGCTGAACTCGGAGATGCCGTACGTTCGGTACTTGGATCAGTCGGATCGTGAAGACGTACGACTACATCAACCATGTTGTTCTAACGCTTCCTCTTACGGTCTACGAGGGTACATGGACAACACTCTCCCCTCTCGTTGTTATGCATCACCATGATCCTTGCATGGGCGTAGGAATTTTTTTGAAATTACTGCGTTCCCCAACACTTAGCGCATATTCAAGCTGATCGCTCGCGAGGTGAATGCAGTCCTCCCCAAGCTCGAGGCCACGCGCCCTCTCAGGTGGTCCACGTGCGCCATCACGTTCAGCTCAACGGATCAACTCAAGTGCGCGGCAACAGCCAGTGTCCTCCCAATGCTCTGTTCCCCAGTCATCAGCAATGTGCAAGTTACCAGGACCCTCATCGATGGCGGAGCAGGACTCAACATCCTGTGTGTCGAGACATTCAACAATCTCCAAGTGCCATATGATCAGCTTCAGCCAACCAAGTCTTTCTCAGAGTCACTGATGGTTCCACTATCCCGATAGGGCAGGTCCGCCTCCCTGTCACCTTTGGACAACAAGAACTACCGTACCGAGCTCATTGACTTCGATGTTGCCCACATTCGCCTGCCATACAATGCCATCCTCAGGTATCAAGCACTGGCCAAATTCATGGAAGTGACTCACCATGGCTACAATGTCCTCAAGATGCCGGGGAGCGGCGGAGTCATCACAGTCCCCCGTGAGGAGAAGGATGTGGTGTGCTCTCTCGAGCGTGCCTTTCAGGCCGCATCAATCGAGGACCCAGATAGCAAGAGTGGGAACCTCCCCGAGGCAGCTCCCAAGAAAAAGAAGACATCACCCAGCTCAAGGCCTCAGGAGGCAGGCACTTCCGGTGGCACCGCACCAGGGTCTGCGCCCATCCAAGGGGCGCCGCCCTCCGTCGCATAGGAAGGCGCACTCGGCGCCCTCCTCGGGCAAGGCTCGGGGGCTCTCTCCTGGAGGGCCACTGACTTTCCCAAGATCACGAGGGAGGCGCTCGGGCACCACTTGGAGGCGTGCTTCTTGGCACGCTTCCCACAAGAAGGCATAAGGCAAGGAGGGCCCAACCCTCAGGAGTTCATCAACAAGGTCACTCAGGAGCTGCAGGAGTTGAGAGTTATGCGCGGCAGCCGCCGCCTACCCAGCGTAACTCCCCATCCAGGTGAGGATGGAGGGCTACGCGTCTGCATCGACTACCCAGGGCTCAATCGAGTCGCGTCTCAGGAGCGCTTCTGGCCTTCGCGCATGGGACGTTGCGAGGGTCCACCTCACAGCTACGTTCGCATGCCTTTCGGCCTGCCGAACACGGCTGCTGCTCACCAGCGTCTGATGAGGAGCATTCTGGAGGCTTAGGTGGCCAGGCACCGCGCGTGCCTGGAGTAAATGGAGATGGACATTGCCGAGCCGCCCGGACCTCCAGAGCCTCCCGAGGCTCAGAGTTTCGAAGGCTCGTGAGGATTGGCTTCTTCACCGCACACCATTAGCTACTCCAAGAATCGCTTTGCAATGATATCAGGTAACATCCTTCAAGTTTCATTTCAGCCGGGAGCGTCCTCAGGGCTGCATCATTCCCAGGTCGCATGGGTCTGTCCCCGCGGCGTGTATCCATTTTGCTTATGTCTTTAGTTTACCTTGTTGGGGGCGCCCCTCGGGCTGCATCATCCCCAAGCTGCTCGGGCCTGACCCAGTGGCGTGTGCCTTTCCTTGCATCTATCTAAGTTGGATTGCCTTTTCATGCTTAACCTGCCTGTGATAATCGCCTGCTCGATTGACACCAACCTTTGGAGATTCTCACTCCGGCACGGCGCTTGTGCATGGGTCCGTCCCTACAACACCGACAAATCTGAGTGGTCGAGCTCTGGCCGCGGTAGCCCTGCAAGGCGCCACCTCACCAGGCCCTCAGTGCCCTAACACTCCCTCGGAGCGACCAATGGCCGGCCGGCAATCGTAATGGCAGTCCCTGTTTTCCTCATGTTGGTTTACAGGGTCCACCTAAGGAATAACGTTTCGTGAGCTCTCCCTCTCTCTTACCCATGCGATCCGCTCGCGCGTTAAAAGGGGGGCGCATGAGCATCGCGACTCAGGAGCTCTTACTGGCTCTCCAGCCCTCACCCCCTGGCCTTGTCCACGACATCGTGACCTGGCATACCAGTGGTGGCTGACCTCGCTCGAGGGCCGGGACCTGAGGACGTAGAGCATGAAGGAAAGTGTGTGGGAGAGAGGAGAAGCTCACGAGGGCCTGAGCCAGCGACATCCCAGCTGCCGACGCGCAGGTCCGGCACCTTGCCAAGGAACGACTCCAAGCTCCCGAGATAAGTCACGCTCCTGGAAAAGCTAAATCAACGCGACACCAACCCCTCACCTAATGCGGCTCTGTCACGGCGACGTTGCCTTCCTTTCTCGCCCAGCGGAGGCTGCTTGAGCGCTAAAGGGGACCTCCTGAGCATCGCGCCTCAGGGGCTCTGAATGGACCTCGGGCCGCTCACCTCCTGGCTTTGACCACGACATCACGACCTGGCATACCAGTGACGACTGAAGCCTGCCTGGGGACTGGGACCCATCAGCGGAGAGCATCAAGCCCTTGTGAGGATAGAAAGGGGGAACCGAGCCGAGACAGGACAAGCATCTTGCACCACTCCATAATAAGGATGATATTCACAAAAGACATAGCAGACGCTTTACATGCCCCCACGGGGTGTTTCCTTGATTCCTCGCATGGAACAAAAGGTGCCAATCCTAAGGGACGCTAACTACGCGGGCCTCCATGGTCGACGCCATCATCAACAGTGGGCCACCAAGTGCCGGCGCCAACCCCATCCAGATCAGCCGCGCCGGCGGCCTGATGCAGCTGCTCTGCTCCGAGCACGGTGCGAGCTCGGGGGCTCGTAGCTGTCGTCGCTCATCTCCGGAGTCATGAGAAGCTCGGGAGAGTCCCTGGACCCTCCAGCGTCCATGCTGCTACCAAAGGAGCTGCCGAGGAAGCGGTTGGCAGGCTGGCCCTCGCCACTTCGATGCCCCGGCCGCCTTCCCTGGGGCAGCACTCCAGTCAGCGTCCTTCCGCGTCGAAGACCTTGAAGAACATCAAGGAGGCGCCATTGTATTCGAAATGAATCACGAGGGCACCTCCTGTTCAGCAGACCCGTGCGATCTCGCCCCAACTCCGAGTCATGTAGACCTTGCCCGGAGCGACAACCTCAACCTCTGCTCCAGTCGCAGGGGTACTGCAGTCAGCGTGCTGCAGCCAGAGCTCAAGAGGCCCCCTCAGCGGCATCTCGAAGGAGAAAGAGGGAGGAAGGCGAATCCAGGAGCTTGGAGGCATTGCGGCGTGAAGCACGAGCTCGCGAGAAGAGCCATCAGCATGGACTCCAGGGGCGACGACACGCACCGCCGTGATTCGCCGGTGTCGCCGGCGGCGCAGGCGGTGCCTGTCAGTGTCAAAACCGGCGGATCTCGGGTAGGGGGTCCCGATCTGTGCGTCTAAGGCTAATGGTAACAGGAGGCAAGGGACACGATGTTTTACCCAGGTTCGGGCCCTCTCGATGGAGGTAAAACCCTACTTCCTGCTTGATTGATCTTGATGAGATGAGTATTACAAGAGTTGATCTACCACGAGATCGTAGAGGCTAAACCCTATAAGCTAGCCTATGATGATTATGATTGTCCTCCTACGGACTAAACCCTCCGGTTTATATAGACACCGGAGGGGGCTAGGGTTTACACAGAGTCGGTTACAAAGAAGGAGATCTAATATCCGGATCACCAAGCTTGCCTTCCACGCAAAGGAGAGTCCCATCCGGACACGGGATGAAGTCTTGAGTCTTGTATCTTCACGGTCCAATAGTCCGGCCAAAGTATATAGTCTGGCTGTCCGGATATCCCCTAATCCAGGACTCCCTCAGTAGCCCCTTAACCAGGCTTCAATGACAATGGGTCTGGCGCATAGATTGTCTTCGGCATTGCAAGGCGGGTTCCATCCCCTAATACTCCAAAGTACCGATTGTAACAAATAGTGTCTGGCTTCCCATCAATGTTGTACTCCTCGGCTTCGGTGCTTCGATAATGGCCATCTCCATGTGTCAAGCGAATACGAGGAGCTGGAGCATTTTTACATTTGCCACCCCGGCCCGGCAGACCAACCGTCTATTGAAGAGACGGGGATCCTCGGACCCAAATCTCGCCTTCTTCCCTTGAGCAAGCATCAATAGAGCGCATCCGGAAAAAATCATCCCAACATGGCCGGTCGCCACGACTCCTCTTCTCGCTCCCTTAGCTCTAGGCCAGGTGATTAGGAAGAATGTTCTGTTCCCCATAGCCGTTTAATAGAGTTCCAGACCCAAGGGTTTCTTCCACCAGCGTTCATGGTCCCCGTCCGAGCTGGACTAGCCACCTATAATGGCGGAGAGCAAGCGAGAGATCTCCTAATCCACCCCAGGGGGAGCGAATATGCCTTATCCCGTATCTGCTAAGAGGCGTCGGGTTTCCAATCCACCCATTCCTTCGCGGGCTCCTGGAGTTCTACGGCCTCCAGTTGCACAACTTCACCCCCGCCTCCGTGCTACACATCGTAGGATACGTCACCCTTTGTGAATTATTCCTGGGCCGCGAGGCTCACTTCGGGTTATGGAAGAAATTGTTCTGCTTCGTCCCTCGCAACCAGGGGGAATCCATATGTCAAGTGGGCGGAGCCGAAATATGGCGTGTCGCCGAGACCGGATACCTGTCCGGTACTCCCAAGAAGGCATCTGAAAACTGGCCCTTGGAGTGGTTTTATGTTGATGACGTTCCCCTTCTGGATCCAATCCAGACAGGCCTCCCAAAGTTCAATAACGCTCCGCCGAAGACACGCCGAAGTTGGCACCCTCGGGGCCCCCAAGAGGAAGATACCAGAGAAGTCCACTTCCTAATGAGCAGGATAAAGACACTGGCCAAATCAGGGCTGACTATAGTCGAGGTTATAGCAATATGCATAATGCAGGGGGTGCAACCACTTCAATATCGGGGAAGCCCATGTGGCACTTCAACGGGGAAGATGATTCCACCCGCTGTGGTCATAAAGGTCCGGACTCCGCCACTGCTCTGGCGAGAATACTGTTTGATTTGTATAAAGGAGAAGAAGAAGAATTCCTTCGTATTAAACTGCGGGATGGATTTTCCATGTACAACCCCCCAAGCTGGGTAAGTCGTCATTCTTTCCCCCACTCTATTCATTCTGGCGCCCTTCATCACAATCATTTACCTCGATATTTCTGAGAAGGAACTGAGGAGGGTCGTGGAAGGATTCAACAGCCCCTCCCCACAGCCAGAGGACCCCGGAAGGGCCTTTGATCTAGGACTTGAAGAAGATCCGGATATATCTGTGGAGCTTGTCAACGAGACATTTTATCAGGCCAGCTGCGATGGCGCCTCGGTGGCTATTATCGTCGACTATCTCGGACTGGTACCTTCATTGGTAAGCGAAGCCGAAACCTTATCCTCTGAAGAGGACTCCTTTCTTATACCATGCCTTATGCATAAAATATTGCATTTTTATAGAGACCACCATCAGAACGTGGCACCGAGCCCCTGGGGGCTCGTCGGCAAAGGGCGTCCGGGTCAGGCAGGCTTAAGAGGAAAGCGGTTAGGGCCGAAACGCCGTTACAGAGGTATGGTAAAAACCTGCTCTGTGATTATCGTGTTTGAAATGTAACATCGTCCTTCGTGTTCTGGCAGAAAGAGGAGTCGCCGGACTATATCCGGAGATCCTACCGGTCATGCCTCTACCAGTCGGATTCCAGAACCGGCTTCGAGAGAGGAGGCCGATGCAGGGCTGATGCCGAATTATCCTCCGATAGAGGATGTGGATATGCTCTCCACCACAAATTCCGAAGTTGAGAGTGCCATGAATCACCGGCGCCGACGGGCCGTACTTCGCAATAGCATCTTTTCCGAAGAGGCATTTAATGCTTTCAATTCGGGAGACGCATACATCCGAGCTGCTCAAGGCAGGCTCGCCCGAGCGACGGACCAGTATGCAAAAGATATACGGGTAAGGAGATTTGATAAGCATGTATAACAGTAGCCCCTGAGACTTGAAACGGTTGGAACAACTGATTTAAGGATCATTTTATGCACAGGTCCTTGTAGAGAAGAATACCCAATTGTCTCAAGAGCTGGAGGAGTGCAAGACCCAGCTGAGGGCCACCGTTGCCAAAGTAGAGGAATCCCAGAAGGCCTCTTCTGGTAAAATTTGTCTCAATAGAGAAATCTTAAAGGAATATACCAGTTAGTAATTGGCTTGCTTCATAAGTCTAACAGAAAATTCTACAGACATTCCCGGGACGAATCCGGAGATCGTAAGAGATAGCAAGTCATATCTCCAAAGACAGTTAAAGGCTGGCGAGCGTGTGCTTACATAGGTTAGGCAGGAGAAAAACAATCTCCAATATGCCAACGTCCGGCTGGGCGTCGAATTGTCAGATGTTCGAGCTCAGCTGGCGGACTCCATGAAGGAGAACAAAAGGCTTCGTCGCGACATTTATGGTAAGTGCCTAAACGAACTGCAGTACAGTTCGGTGAGGAAGCATATTAAAAGAGTTTATGTCTGTAGGGATGTTGACGGGCCGTCCTAAAGAGGAGATGCCCGGGTCCGCAGGCGATTTACTGCAAGATCTCTCACAACTGCACGAACGAGTTCGACAGGTGATGCAGGGTATTGCCCAGGCCTTGTGGCCATCCGCTTCCCTGCCAGGAGGCATGGGGGTGCTCATGGATATGCTCTAGGGAGCACGGCGGCGCTTCCGGTTGTGGAAGGTGTCAGCTTGCCGACAAGGTGCAAGCGAAGCCTAGGCCATGGTGAAGACATGCTACACCAAGCTTGACCCGAACCATATGGCCGAAGTCGGACCGGCGGGGCCAGATGGGCAAGAGATTCCCGTGAGTCTGGTGTATGACCAGGTAGCGTTAGCCGCAATGTATTCCCAACAGGATTGCAAGCTAGATAGCCTGTTGGATGGTATAGAAAAAGAATATAGTCAGTCCAAGTGACTATGTAATTCAATGGACATATGTAGTCCCTAGCCGGATTAAAAATCTTTTGTCATGGCGAACCTTTTCGCTTCAGCCCCTGAATCCAACAGTCCGGGGTGTATCCGAATACCCGCCCAGTTATGCAAAACCGGGGTATGCATGGAAACCAGGAGTAGGGATCATAAGTGCTTGAACAGACAAGTACCCAACTAGTTATGTTATATTACATGGGTAGTAAGAAACATCTTCCAGGGAGAATAGTTCCTTTAGGGGTTCCTTTCCCTGGGTACGCATGCATCATTGTACATGTCCGAACGGCGAATAAAAACGAAGGATACAAAACATCTGGGGATTCACGTTGTAATAAACAAAAGAAACATCTTTTGTTCACCGACCGAATATTCCCTTAAGAATGCTAGCTTTCGGCTTCACCCAGTCTGAGGTACACATCCGGCTGAACCGGCAGTAAGAATCGTAGAGGTGCTCCCCTTATGCCCTAGCCGAATTAACGGGAATGTAGGGCATAAACACAAGAGCCAGGAAACCTAGCATGGCCACATCTTAAGTCATATCGGTGCATATAATGGTGAAGAAAAGACACATATGGAAAAAGAACGCATCTGTGATAGGCAGGAAGCCGTGAAGGTAATTATATTTAGCTTCTGTATAGGAAGCCCCCAGGTATGGTTAACACACATAGTGCGGCCGGAGTGATCCAAACATCCGCACTGTATTGAATACTTTGCGTGAAGGAGGTAAAAAGGGCGAGAAAGGAAAAGGGGGGGGGGACATAATTAAAAGAGCGTGGGTAAGGAGACGAACACTGAGTTCGGCACTAGGCGTAGAATCTCCCGAGTCTGGCCGCGTTCCATGGGTTTGGCTCGAGTCTGTTATCGGATGCATTACGCAGGCGGTACGCTCCTCCGGTGAGAACTTTATCAATAATGAAGGGACCCTCCCACTTAGGTTTGAGCTTGTCCTTCTTCTTCTTCGGTAGGCGTAGAACGAGTTCACTAATATTGTAAGTTTTGGCCCGTACTTCTCTGCTTTGATACCTTCGAGCGTGCTACTGATAGAATGTGGAACGGGCTTTTGCGACGTTGTGCTCTTCCTCCAGGGCATCTAAGTTGTCCTGCCGATCTAACTCGACTTCCTTCTCTTCGTACAGGCGCACGCGAGGTGAGTCGTGGATTATGTCGCAGGGTAGTACTGCTTCTGTGCCGTACACCATAAAAAATGGTGTGTATCCAGTGGTGCGATTCGACGTGGTCCGCAACCCCCAGAGTACAGAGTCGAGCTCCTCGACCCAGTGCGTGTCCGATTCTGTCAAGGACCGCACTAGGCTGGGTTTGATGCCGCTCATAATGAGACCGTTTGCATGTTCGACCTGGCCGTTTGTTTGGGGATGGTAGACGGAGGCGTAATCGAGCTTAATGCCCATGTTGCCGCACCAAGTTTTCACTTC
This sequence comes from Triticum aestivum, assembly GCF_018294505.1. Taxonomy (NCBI): domain Eukaryota; kingdom Viridiplantae; phylum Streptophyta; class Magnoliopsida; order Poales; family Poaceae; genus Triticum; species Triticum aestivum. The sequence goes on from NC_057804.1 coordinate 342,382,611, forward strand.
ATCGACTGTGAAGTTTGAGCCATTGTTAGTGATGATGCTGTGGGGGATGCCGTAACGGTGTACAACCCCTGATATGAAGTCTATCATTGGTCTGAATTCGGTCGTTTTAACTGGTTTGGCTTCTATCCATTTGGTGAACTTGTCCACCATGACCAATAAGTATTTTTTCTTATGGCTTCCCCCTTTAAGAGGTCCGACCATATCCAGCCCCCAGACCGCGAAGGGCCAAGTAATGGGGATTGTTTAGAGGGCGGTAGGGGGCATATGGCTCTGATTGGCAAAGAGCTGGCAACCGACGCAGTGTTGGACAAGGTCCCGTGCATCTGCTCGGGCTGTTGGCCAACCTGTACGGGAGGCCTTGCTGACAAGTGCCCGAGCCGCAACGTGGTGCCCGCCGAGTCTGGCATGGATTTCAGCCAAGAGCTACCACCCTTCATTTTCGGAGATGCATCTTTGGAGCACTCTGGTTGCACTTTTCTTATAGAGTTATCCCTCATGGACTTTGTAGGCCTTGGAACGCCGCACAATACAACGTGCTTCATTTTGGTCCTTGGGGAGCTCCTGCCTATTTAGGTAGGCCAAGAAAGGCTCGGTCCACGAGGCGATTACAACCATTATTTCATGGGCCGAAGGTGTTATTTCGGTGGCGGAGCCCCCGATTACATTAGATGGTTCGGAATCCGAGGTTATATTCGGATCTGGGCTAGTGTTGCCGGACTCCCCTTCCCATACCACAGATGGCTTGAACAGCCTTTCCAGGAATATGTTAGGTGGGACAGGGTCGCGGTTAGCGCTGATGAGGGCGAGGATATCCGCTGCTTGATTGTTTTCTCGAGCCACATGGTGGAATTCGAGCCCCTCGAACCGAGCTAACATTTTGAGGACGGCGTTGCGGTAGGCCGCCATTTTCGGATCCTTGGCATCAAAATCTCGGTTTATTTGTGATATTGCGAGGTTTGAGTCCCCGCGCACCTCCAGGCGTTGAATGCCCATAGAGACTGCCATCCGAAGACCGTGCAACAGAGCCTCGTATTTGGCTGCGTTGTTGGAGTCTGTGTATAATATTTGGAGTACGTATTGGACCATGTCTCCGGTGGGGGAAGTCAGGACTACACCTGCTCCCAATCCGGCCAGCATTTTAGAGCCATCGAAGTGCATGATCCAATGAGAGTACGCGCCGTACTCTTCAGGGAGTTCGGCTTCTGTCCATTCGGCGACAAAGTCAGCCAACACTTGCGACTTAATGGCCCGCCGTGGTTTGTATGCTATGTCGAACAGAAGGAGCTCGATGGCCCATTTAGCAATCCGTCCCGTGGCGTCGCGGTTGTTTATTATGTCGTTGAGTGGTACTTCGGAGGCCACCGTAATCGAACACTCCTAGAAGTAGTGTCGTAGCTTCCGGGATGCCATGAAGACCACGTATGCTATATTTTGATAGTGTGGGTATCGGGATTTGCATGGGGTGAGGACAGTGGACACGTAATATACCGGCTTTTGAAGTGGGAATTTGTATCCGTCTGCTTCTCGTTCGATGATGAGAACTGCGCTTACAACTTGATGTGTTGCAGCTATGTATAGTAGCATAGGTTCACCAATATTTGGTGCTGTCAGGACTGGATTACTGGCCAATAGGGTCTTTATTTCATCCAGTCCGGCCACGGCTGCATCCGTCCACACGAAGTGTTCGGTGCGTCGAAGAAGGCGGTAAAGAGGTGGTGCCTTTTCTCCTAATCGGGAGATAAAGCGGCTTAAGGCAGCCATGCATCCAACTAGTTTTTGGATATGCTTGAGGTCTGTTGGGATAGCCAACTGCGACAGAGCTCTGATTTTTGCCGGATTTGCTTCGATTCCTCTATTGGAAATGATGAAGCCGAGCAACTTCCCGAAGGGTACGCCAAAAACACATTTTTCCGGGTTTAGCTTGATGTCGTATGTTCGGAGGTTGTTGTCGGTGTCAAAACCGGCGGATCTCGGGTAGGGGGTCCCGATCTGTGCGTCTAAGGCTAATGGTAACATGAGGCAAGAGACACGATGTTTTACCCAGGTTCGGGCCCTCTCGATGGAGGTAAAACCCTACTTCCTGCTTGATTGATATTGATGATATGGGTATTACAAGAGTTGATCTACCACGAGATCATAGAGGCTAAACCCTAGGAGCTAGCCTATGATGATTATGATTCTGTCTCTAAGGACTAAACCCTTCGGTTTATATAGACACCGGAGAGGGCTAGGGTTTACATGGAGTCGGTTACAAAGAAGGAAATATAATATCCGGATCGCCAAGCTTGTCTTCCACGCAAAGGAGAGTCCCATCCAGACACGGGACGAAGTCTTGAGTCTTGTATCTTCATGCTCCAATAGTCCAGCCAAAGTATATAGTCCGGCTGCCCGGATACCCCCTAATCCAGGACTCCCTCAGTAGCCCCTGAACCAGGCTTCAATGACAATGAGTCCGGCGCGCAGTTTTGTCTTCGGCATTGCAAGGCGGGTTCCATTTCCAAATATTCCAAAGTAATTATCGAACACTTGAATCGTGTCCGGATTTGCAAGATGATCTTCACATACCACCATAGAGAGCATGGTATTTTACAAATGTAATCTGCTGACAACTTTAGACAACATGACATGACACTACGGTCGGGTCATTATTCGAACCGTTTTCCCACAACCAGCCTTAGCGCATATTGCGAGGTGGTTTCCTCGGCACATCTTGTCAAAGCAGAGGTCATGTCCCCTTATCACGGGATTTCCATCAATACGGGCATGGGTAACCCAACCGCATAATCAATCGTGGCGCTTGGGAAATAAGCGATTCTCAACAGGAAAGTGGGGAGGCGCACCGTTCTTGTCGCCTCTATAAAGGGATAAGGATTCCCCATTTTCACCCATGCCTCCTTCCTCCTCTGCTTATCCATTCTCACACCCTCGAGCTCCAGTGCCCCAGCTCACGCTTTCTCCACACAGCCAAACATGTCCAGAGCAGGAGGCAAGTGGGTGGCCTCCATCGTGAAGGAGGAGCATATTGCGAAGCTCCGGGCGACCGGATACTTGGCCACAGACATCGTGCATCGGCTACTAGACAAAGGGCAGACCATTCCAACTCCGGAACCCCACGAGAGGGTCGTGTTCCTCGCCCACTTCATCCATGGACTAGGATTTCCACTTCATCCCTTCGTCCGCGGACTCATGTTTTACTACGGGCTAGATTTCCATGATCTAGCCCCAAATTTCGTCCTCAACATCTTGGTGTTTATCGTCGTGTGCGAGGCCTTCCTCCGCATCAAGCCTCACTTCGACTTGTGGCTATGAATCTCTTGCGTGAAGCCAAAGATCGTGAGCGGCCAGCAAGCAGAGTGCGGAGGCGCCATGGTGGGCAAGATGCCCAACGTCACCTGGCTTGACGGCTCCTTCACGGAGACCGTGAAAGGGTGGCAGTCGGGGTGGTTCTACATCACCAAGCCGCGCGACGCCAACTGGGCAGCGGCCCCCGAATTCCGATCCGGAATCCCCATGCGGCTCACTTCCTGGGAAAAGAAGGGTCTGGCCTGGGGCGAGCATGCGGAGCTGACCGGACTTCAGAACTGCATCAAGAATATGAAGGACAAGAAAATCAAGCTTGTCAACGTGGTCCAAGTCATGCTTGTCCGCCGGATTCTTCCGTGCCAAAGGCGGGCATTTAATCTGTGGGAGTTCGTCCAGGCCGAACACCAAATGCTTAAGAAGTTCTACGTCATGACACACAAGGGTGCATGGAAGGCGCTATTCAAGGCCTCCGAAATACCTCCTCCCACATCCGAGGACCGTGGACTTCAAGCCACGCGGCTCCTCCGTCCGGTGAGTTTTCTGACTACCACCGGATGCAATTTTTCCCAATGTACTCATGGAGGAATCTTAAGTCATTGGTGTACTTGGTCAGGAGTATGTGGAGACGGAGGAGCGGATTGACTGTCCGGCTCCACTGCCAGAAGGTCCAGGAGATGCTCTCCTGACGGAGATGCTAGTCCCAGCGCCCTACAAGGCGCCGGAAAAGAAGGCTGAAAAGAAGGCCCCGGGGACCAGGAAGGGTCTCCGGCGTAAGGTCATACCTGACGCCTTGTCCGAAGACGACGAGGCACACTCCTCCCCGAATGGGAGGAGGAAGAGGAAAGGGCCGCCCCATCCGGAGAGGACGAGGGGCCTAGGAGGGCAGCCCAGGGGACCGGGAAGGGTCCCCGGTGCAAGGCCGTCATACCCTCGTCCTTGGAAGACGACGAGGTAGATTCCTCCTGCGGAGGCGGGGGGAAACACGAAGAAACTCTACCTCCCCTCACTGGGGAGGAGAAGAAGAGGAAAGCCACCCCTGAGGGGGAGGCTAGGACGCCCAAGAAGGGAAAGGCGTCCCTTCCGGATTACTCCACCACTTCCGCCTATAGCGAGGAGTGGCTGCCTAGGGGGAAGCCCCTAGTAAGATCGGAAGTATCCGCACTTTGTTATATTTTAATGCGACTTTGCTTCATAGTTTGTTATAACACTGAACACATATATGCAGTCTGGCCAGGGTACATCCCGAGGTATCATCTTCGGATGGGTCCTTGAGCGATTCAGCGATGAACTCGCTCCCGACGGCCACTAGTCCTTAGCCTGCGGATGACACGGAGGTGTTGTCCCAAAGGCTCCCAGAGCAGGGGGAGGTGACTTTGGAGATGCCTCAAGGCAAAATTCCAGATGCTGGGCACACGGGGTATAAGATCCCCACGGATTGTGCCGATGAGAGCTGCAGCAAGCTGGCCTCTCAGCCGGATACTGTGCCGGAACCTCCGATGGTTCCGGATTCGGGCAGGCGGCCCCTCGCTAGGAAGGATGAGCCGTCTGTGCTGATGACTTCCATTATGCCAGAGACGCCGGATAGTCTGCTGGAAGCGCTTCACGACGCTTCCATGGATGAAGAGCACCGTACTCTTATGAGTGCGGTGATTCAGAAGGTTCTGTCCGCCAAGAGCGGACTAAACGAAGCCTGCACCAGCCTCCTGACATTTTTTGAGGTAAGTAATCAAAAATGTGTGAAATTATCACCTGATAGGTAGTAGCCCCTGATACTCTGTTTGGTGTTCGGAACGAAAAGCCAAACAGAGGGTCAATTATAATCCGCAGGAGTCTAATAGTACATGTGCATGTGAATAAGCAGGCAGTGCTGCTTGCCGCTGCTGCCCGCACGGCCGAGGTCGCTGGACTCAAACGGGACCTGGAGCATGCATAGGGAGAGCTCGGCCTCATGAAGAGGCAGCTCGAAGAGAACAAAGGGGTTTGTGATACCCCATTCGTATAGCATAAAGAATAGACAAAATTGGTGATTCTAACAACAAAGCGTCGTGACTTTGAAATAGGGGCCACAACCAAAGTGGCGTCCCTGAAGAAAGCGTTGTCCGAGGCCGAAGACAAGGCGGCCATGGAGCGCAAAGAGCACGAAAAGCAAGATGCTAGAGTGGGCGAGGTACAGCAAGAGCTCCAGGAGCTCAGCAAGAAGTTCGAGTCCTTGGAGTATGATCTCAAGATGAAAGAGTCTGAGCTTGCGAAGGCCCTTGCGAGTATGAAAGACGCCAAGGCCGAAGCTGAAAAGGCACAACAGGAAATCCACGTGGCCAAGAAGATAGCGGCGGGTAAGACATTCTTTATGCAAAGCAAGCATGTGGAGGAGACATTTCTTTTACTTACCTAGATTCGGAGCTCTCCAGGGGCATTCGCAGATCTGCCACGCAGCGTATCTGATGCTGCGGAGTTCTACCGTGCCGAGGAGGGGAGCTCAACGGAGAAGCTGTTCTAGTCCCAGTATGCTGGAGCCGAACACCCGGTGCCTCTGAGTGAACAACTGAAGCAGTTGGTTGAACTCCATAGGGCGGCCGAAGTGGCTATGAAAGATTTCATAGTCCGGATGTGGCCTGGTGAGCCCATGCTCGCTAGCTACTTCGGCCTGATAAAACGAACGGTAAATGCCTGTCCACGGCTTGAAGTGATCAAGCGATCCATTTGCATTGAGGGTGCTCGCCGGGCCTTTGCCCGTGCGAAGGTGCATTGGGGCAAGCTGGATGCGGAGAAGCTGGTGAAGGATGGACCACCGGAGGGCAAGGCGCATCGTTGTCCCGAAAAATATTATGATGGCGTTATGAAAGGCGCTCGTCTCGTGGCCGATGAATGTACCAAGGACACGATCTTTGAGTGAATGTACTTCTGTCATTGTTGTAATATAAAGATGAAGTTATTTGCGCTATATAGCGCTTTGTTTTGATTTAAAATATTACCTCCTGTGCGACTGTTTATAAAATTCTGAAAGTAGGCCAGTCGTCGACTTCCGCCCCCCATAAATAGTACCAGGGTGTTCCTAGAAAAACCCAGACACTCTTTATCCAAATTTTTGGTCCCTGAAGGAGGTGTTTGGCGCAGCGAATAAGGCAATCAGACTATGCGGCTTTATAACTTTCACTTAGCCATAGAAGTCTACAGTTTTAACTTTCGGCGAAGCCCCTAGAATTCAGAAAGCCGAATTGGGGCGCTATTAAGGCTAAATCGGACGAAGCCGATTCCTCGCCTAAAGCGGAAAAAATCTTTAAGGATTTTAAGACCTCTCGACCAGCGACCAGCTCTCGCCGCATCACACCGGCCAGTTTTTGGCTTTCTCTACTGAGGTGCTCGTCCGGAAGAACCGGGACACAATCGCAGTAGTTCTTCATGCGCTACCTTAGCCGATATAACGGAACGTAAGGTACCAAAACAAGGGTGCGGGGCAAACCCAACTATTGACCCAAGATATGATTCGGAGCTGATGCATATAGTGCTATAAGTTCGGGGTGCCGCACTGTTGAAAGTGTCCGGACTTGTCTTGCCGTGTTTATGGGGCACCATAAGGATCCCCTGGCAAATTAAACGTACCAAGGTGTACGGATGCAATATTAAATAAACATTTATAGAAAAAATGTGCAAATAGGAATAATAAGCTTACGCTATATATTATCTCCCATTGGTAAATAATACGTTTAAGCGTATGTTTACAATGAATGCTTTTAAGCAGAAATAAATAGGACTATTTAACATGTCCTATCCAAGGGCGGGCTGCATGTAGGTATATAAAACAGGTATAACGATTGTTAACAGATTCCACCTGGGTATTCCCTTTGTGCGCAAAGCCTGTTGCCTCCTTGGTTTTCTCTCCCGTGTAAGTCCGATAATCCGGCTCTTCTGAAGAGGCTACCCGAAAGCAGTGTCCTGAAAGATAAAGGGGAGTTATTAAAGTACTTTGCGGTTATACCGCACTGTTAACTGAGTCACTGTTGCGCCTCCGCCTATGCCCATGGTATTTTGAGTGTGTAATTGTGTACGCGTGACACGAATGCTACTTTGATGGGGCTTGAGCGGAGGCCGGACTGCTGGTCGCGCTCTTGGCGTGCCTGGCGATCCTGTTGCGGGGTGCTCCGGACTAGCTTGACGGTGTTCGGGGTTGTTGTCACCGGATTGGTGGTTTGCCGGAGAAGGCTGCATTGCACTTCTGCTGCGAGGGCTGCAGTATGCTCTTTTGTACGAAGAGAGCGGTCCATGTTTCCGTTGACTGTTATGACCCCGCGAGGTCCTGGCATCTTGAGCTTGAGGTATGGATAGTGTGGTACCGCATTGAATCGAGTGAATGCGGTTCGTCCAAGCAGTGCGTGATAACCACTGCGGAAAGAGACGATATCAAAGATTAACTCCTCTACTCCTGGAATTACACCTTTGAAGGTGGTTTTGGTGGGCTTGATCCTCGAAGGGTCGATGCCCATTTTGCACACCGTGTCCTGATAAAGCAGGTTCAGGCTGCTGCCACCATCCATAAGGACTCGCGTGAGGTGGAATCCGTCGATGATTGGGTCTAGGACCAATGCGGCTGAACTGCCGTGACGGATGTTGGTAGGGTGATCCCTACGATCGAAAGTGATCGGACAGGCTGACCATGGGTTGAATTTTGGGGCGACTGGCTCCATCGCATAGACATCCCGTAGTGCTCGCTTCCATTCCCGTTTGGGGATGTGCATGTCATAGATCATGTTGACCGTTTTCACCTGGGGAGGAAATTTCTTCTGTCCCCCCATGTTCGGACACCGGGGCTCCTCGTCATCATCGCTGTGCAGCCCCTTGTCCTTGTTTTCAGCGTTTATTTTACCTGCCTGTTTGAACACCCAACAGTATCTATTAGTGTGGTTTGCTGGCTTATCCAGGTGCCATGAATTTGGCACAGACGTTCAAGTATGCGGTCCAGGCTGGATGGTCCTTGATTGTTTCTTTTGAATGGCTTTTTCCGCTGACCGGATTTTGAGCCACTGAATCCGGTGTTGACTACCGTGTCTTCAGTGTTGTCGCCATTGTTCCGTCGCTTATGTCTGTTGCGTCGTGGCTTGACGTTATTGTCGCGGACGTTCGAGGTTCCTGAATTTATCAGCGTGGTGCTACTGCGAGCCAACCAGCTATCCTCGCCCGCACAAAAGCGGGTCATGAGTGTCGTGAGGGCCGCCATGGATTTAGGTTTTTCCTGGCTGAGGTGCCGGGCGAGCCATTCGTCACGAATATTATGCTTAAAGGCCGCCAGGGCTTTGGCGTCCGGACAGTCGACTATTTGGTTCTTTTTGGTTAGGAACCGAGTCCAGAATTTCCTGGCTGACTCTCCGGGCTGTTGGGTAATGTGGCTCAAGTCATCGGCATCCGGTGGTCGCACGTATGTGCCCTGGAAGTTGTCGAGGAACGCGTCCTCCAGGTTTTCCCAACTGCCAATGGAATTTGCCGGCAGGCTGTTTAGCTAGTGCCGTGTCGGTCCTTTGAGCTTAAGGGGAAGGTACTTCATGGCGTGTAGATCGTCACCGCGGGCCATGTGAATGTGGAGAAGAAAATCTTTGATCCATACTGCGGGGTCTGTTGTGCCATCGTATGATTTGATGTTTACGGGTTTGAACCCTTCTGGGAATTCATGATACATCACTTCGTCAGTGAAGTAGAGGGGGTGTGCGGCGCCTCTATGCCGGGCTATGTGGCTGCGCAGTTCGAATGAGTCTGGGTGGCTGTATTCGGCCCGGCCGGACTTGTTCATAGTGTATCCAGTGTGACGATCATCGTCACGTGTTGGGGCGCGCCTGAGGGAGTCCTGGATTAGGGGGTATCCGGACAGCCGGACTGTGAACAACATCCGGACTATTGAAGAGTGAAGATACAAGACTCAAGACTTCGGCCCGTGTCCGGATGGGACTTTCCTTGGCGTGGAAGGCAAGCTTGGCGATTCGGATATTATATTTCCTTCTTTGTAACCGACTCCATGTAAACCCTAGCCCTCTTCGGTGTCTATATAAACCGGAGAGGTGGGTCCTTAGAAGGCCGATCGCAATTACATTCATACCATCATAGGCTAGCTCCTAGGGTTTAGCCTCTACGATCTCGTGGTAGATCTACTCTTGTACTACCCATATCATCAATATTAATCAAGCAGGAAGTAGGGTTTTACCTCCATGGAGAGGGCCCGAACCTGGGTAAACATCTGTGTCCCTTACTTCTTGTTACCATCAGCCTTGACGCACAGATCATGACCCCCTACCCGAGATCCGCCAGTTTTGATACCGACATTGGTGCTTTCATTGAGAGTTCCTCTCTGACGTCGCCGTCAGGCTCGATGGCTCCTTCAATCGTCATTAACGATGCTGTCCAGGTTGAGACTTTCCTCCCCGGACAGATCTTCGTGTTCGGCGGCTTCGCGCTGCGGGCCAATTCGCTTGGCCACTTGGAGCAGATCGATAGCTATGCCCCCAACCATCAAATAAGGTTCGGAAACCTGAACTACACGGCGGATATCCGTGGAGACTTGATCTTCAACGGATCCGGGCCAGCGCCAGAAGCACCGAATAGTCGTGATGAGCACGGCTTAGACCTGCTGTCAGACGTCGCTCGGGATATCGTCCCGGCAAAAGCCTCGGATATAAATCCGGGACAGGTTGCTTCGCCTAAGGACGAAGGACTGCACCCCGCCCCGCAGGCTGTACCTTCATCGGCGATGGAGCCGAACACAGGTTTCACCTCTGAGGGAACCTGTGAATCCGGACCCCCAGATTCATATCCGGACGCAGGTTCCAGTCCGCGTGCCCCCGAGCCCGCTGATCCTGGTTGGGCTCCGGTGATGGAGTTCACCGTGGCGGACATTTTTCAGCAGTCGCCCTTTGGCGACATGCTGGACTTATTGAATTCTCTCTCCTTGTCAGGAGACTCCGGGCCGAACTATGTCCGGCTCGAGTGGGAAGCAGAAAACGACGGAATTCGTTGCCCACCCACCACCCACTTCATTGCCACGATCGATGACCTAACTGACGTGCTTGACTTCGACTCCGAAGACATTGACAGTATGGACGACGATGTAGGAGAATCACAGGAGCCACCGCTCACCGGGCGGTGGACGGCCACCTCCTCATACGATATGGACTCGAACGCCAAACGGCTGACCGGCCACCCCGTGGCCAGGACAAAACGGGATACCAGCCCGCACCCCTATGTCAATACACTACGGCCCAGGGCAATAGGCACGACCTGCAAGATATTCTGGACAGTAAAGCAGGACAAGCCAAGATCGATCTACGGATCGAGGGGGCGCGCCCCAGTGCGCGACGACGACCGTCAGGCCGGATACATCATCAACAAATCCGACCGGGACGAACATAGCAACCCAGACCAATCCGACCTGCGTAGCCATATATAGCCCGGCACAGAGGTGCCGCACACCCCCTCTGCTTCACGAACGAAGTAATGGATCATGAATTCCCAGAAGGGTTCAAACCCGTAAACATCGAATCATACGATGGCACAACAGACCCCGCAGTATGGATCGAAGATTTCCTTCTCCACATTTACATGGACCGCGGAGATGATCTACACGCCATCAAGTATCTCCCCCTTAAGCTCAAAGGACCAGCCCGTCACTGGTTAAACAGCCAGCCTGCAAATTCCATTGGCAGTTGGGAAAACCTGGAAGATGCATTCCTTGACAACTTCCAGGGCACATATGTGCGACCACCAGACGCTGATGACCTGAGCCACATTACTCAACAGCCCGGAGAGCCAGCCCGGAAATTTTGGACTCGGATCCGCACTAAAAAGAACCAAATAGTCGACTATCTGGATGCCGAAGCCCTGGCGGCTTTCAAGCATAATATCCATGACGAGTGGCTCGCTCGACACCTCGGCCAGGAAAAACCCAAGTCTATGGAAGCTCTCACAACCCTAATGACCCGTTTTTGTGCGGGCGAGGATAGCTGGTTGGCTTGTAGCGGCACCACGCCACATTCCGGCACTTCGGACGGCCGCGATGCTAACGGCAAGCCACGGCGCAACAGACATAAGAGACAGAACAACGGCGACATCACGGAAGACACGACAGTCAATGCCAGATTCAGTGGACCAAAATCCGGACAACGGAAAAAGCTGTTCAAAAGAAATAATCAGGGACCATCCAGTCTGGACCACATACTAGAGCGCTCGTGCCAAATTCATGGCACACCGGACGAACCAGACAACCACACCAATAAAGACTGCTGGGTGTTCAAACAGGCCAGCAAGATAAACGCCGAAAACAAGGACAAGGGGTTGCACAGCGACGATGACGATGAGCCCCGGCGTCCGAATACGGGGGGGGGGGAGAAGAAATCCCCCCCCCCCCCAGGTGAAAACAGTCAATATGATCTACGCCACCCACATCCCCAAGCGGGAACGAAAACGAGCACTACGGGACGTCTATGCGATGGAGCTAGTCGCCCCCAAGTTCAACCCATGGTCAGCTTGTCCGATCACCTTTGACCGTAGGGATCACCGTACCAGCATCCGTCATGGCGGCTCAGCCGCATTGGTCTTAGACCCAATCATCGACGGATTCCACCTCACGCGTGTCCTTATGGACGGCGGCAGCAGCCTGAACCTGCTTTATCAGGACACAGTGCGCAAGATGGGCATTGATCCTTCAAGGATCAAGCCCACCAAAACCACCTTTAAAGGTGTTATTCCTGGAGTAGAGGCCCACTGCACGGGTTCTATAACGTTGGAAGTGGTCTTCAGATCCCCAGACAACTTCAGAAGCGAAGAGCTAATCTTTGACATCGTCCCTTTTCGCAATGGCTACCACGCACTGCTCGGGTGGACCACATTCGCAAGATTCAATGTGGTGCCACACTACGCATATCTCAAGCTCAAGATGCCAGGACCGTGCGGGGTAATCACTGTCAATGGAAATAGGAACCTCTCCCTTCAAACAGAAGAGCATACGGCAGCCCTTGCGGCAGAAGTACAATGCGGCCTCCTCCGACAAACCAATCCGGCGATAACTTTGAGCACTGTCAAACGAGTCCGGAGCACCCTGCAACAGGATCAACATGAATGTCAAGATCATGATTAGCAGTCCGGCCTCTGCTCAAGCCCCTCCAAAGCAGCATTCGTGCCACGCGTACACAGTTATGCACTCAAGATACCTCGGGCATAGGCGGAGGCGCATCAACGACTCAGTCGATAATGCAGGTAACCGCTAAATACCTTCATACTCTTTCACTTTTACCTTTTAGGACACGGCGTTAGTGCATCATCCTCAGAAGAGCCGAATTGTCGGACTCATATGGAAGAGACACCCAAGGAGGCAACAGACGTTGTGCGCAGAAGGAAATACCCAGGTGGAATCTATTTACGATCATTATACCAGCTTCATCCATCTGCACACGGCTTGCCCCTGGATAGGACATGTCAAATAGTCCTATTTTTATCTCTGCATAATGCATCCATTGTAAACATACGCTTAAACGTATTTTTTGTCAAATGGAGATTATATATAGCGTCAGCTTATTATCCTTATTTGAGTATTTTTCTCTTATAAATGTTTATTTGGTATTACATCCGTACACCTTGGTACGGCCAGTTTGCCAGGGGCTTCTTATGACGCCCCGTAATATGGCAACTAAAAGTCCGATCACTTTCAATAGTGCGGCACCCCGAACTTATAGCACTATATGCATCAGCTCTGAATCATGTCTTGGGTCTACAGTTGGAATAGCCCGGCTCCCTTGTTTTGGTGCCTTACGTTCCGTTATATCGGCTAAGGTAGCGCAGGGAGAACTACTGCGATTGTGTCCCGGTTCTTCCGGACGAGCACCTCAGTAGAGAAAGCCGAAAACTGACCGACATGATGTGGCGAGAGCTGGTCGCTGTTCGAGAGGTACTAAAATCCTTAAAGATTTTCCGCTTTAGGCGATAAATCGGGTTTGCCCGACCAAGGCGTATATAGCGCCCCAATTCGGCCTTCCGGATTCTAGGGGCTTCGCCAAAATTTAAAATGGTAGACTTCTATGGCTAAGTGAAAGTCATAAAGCCGCATAGTCCGATTGCCTCGTTTGCTGCGCGGGACACCTCCTTAAGGTACCAAACATTTGGATAAAGAGTGTCCAGGTTTTCCACGAACACCCCAGTGCTAGTCACGTGGGGGCGGAAGCCGACGACTGGCCTACTTTCAGGATTTTATAAAGAGCCACACACAAGGTAATATTTTAAATAACAAAAGCACTACATAGCACAAGTAACTTCGTCCTTAAAATACAAACATGACAGAAGCGAATTCATTCAAAAATGGTGTCCTTGGTACATTCGTCAGCCACGAGACGAGCACCCTTCATAACGCCATTATAGTACAACTCGGGATGGCGATGCGCCTTGCCCTCCGGCGGTCCGTCCTTGACCAGCTTCTCCGCATCCATCTTGCCCTAATGCACTTTGACATGGGCAAGGGCCCTGCGGGCACCCTCGATACACACGGATCGCTTGATCACCTCAAGCCGCGGGCAGGCATCCACCATCTGCTTGATCAGGCCGAAGTAGCTACTGGGCACGAGCTCACCAGGCCACATCCGAACTATGAACCCTTTCATAGCCAGTTCGGCCGCCCTGTGGAGTTTGACCAACTGCTTCAGTTGGTCACTCAGAGGCATCGGGTGTTCGGCCCCAGCATACTGGGACCAGAACAGCTTCTCCGTTGAGTTCCCCTCCCGCGCACGGTAGAACTCCGCAGCGTCTGATACGCTGCATGGCAGATCTGCGAATGCCCCTGGAGAGCTCTGAATTCGAGTAAGTAATAGAAACACCTCCTCCACATGTTTGCTTTGCATAAAGAACTTCTTACCCGCTGCTATCTTCTTGGCCTCCTGGATCTCCTGATGTGCTTTCTCGGCTTTGGCCTTGGCGTCTTTTAAGCTCATAAGGGCCTTCGCAAGCTCGGCCTCTTTGGCCTTCAGATCATGCTCCACGGACTCGCATTTCTTGCCAAGGTCCTGGAGCTCCTGTTGTACCTCACCTACCCTAGCACTTTGCTTTTCGTGCTCCTTAAATTCCGAGGCCGCCTTGTCTTCGGCCTCGGACAGCGCCTTCTTTAGGGCCGCCACTTCGGCGGGGCCCCCTGTTACACGGTCACGACACTTAATTGTTAGACCCACCAATTCTGCCTATCCTTAAATACATTAGAACGGGAATTACTTACCCTTGTTCTCTTCGAGTTGCCTCTTCGTGAGGTCGATCTCCCCCTGTGCCTACTCCAGGTCCCGCTTTAGATCGGCAACCTCGGCAGTACGGGCAGCAGCAGCAAGCAGCACAGCCGGCTTATTCAAAATAATACTTATGATTAGACTACTGCGGATTTTAATTGACCCTCTGCTCGGCTTTTCTTTCCGAATGCCAAACAGAGTATCAGGGGCTACTACCTATCGGGTGGTAATTTTGCACATATTTATTACTTACCTCGAAGCCTATTAGGAGGCTGGCTCGAAGCCTGTTAGGAGGCTGGTGCAAGCTTCGGTTAGTCCGCTCTTGGCGGACGAAACCTTCCGAATCACCGTACTCATAAGAGTACGGTGCCCTTCGTCCAGGGAAGCGCCGTAAAGCACAACGAGGGGTCGCCCTCCTGAGTCACCTCCCCCCCGACGGAAGTCCACGACACAGACACATGCGCAACGGAAGTCCACGACACAGACGGCTCGCCCTCCTTAGCGAGGGGTCGCCTGCCTGAGTCCGGAACCATCGAAGGTTCCGGAATCGTGTTCGGCTCAGAGCCCGGCTGGCCGTGGCTCTTGTCGACACGATCCGTGGGGATCTTGAACCCCACGTGTCCGACGTCTGGGACCCCGCCTCGGGGCGTCTCCAGAGTCACCTCCCCCCCGCTCTGGGAGCCTTTGGGACAACACCTCCGTGTCGTCCGCTGGTTGAGGAGTAGTGGCTGTCTGAAGTGAATTCATCTCCGAATTTCTCAGGGATCTAGAGGAGGATACCTCGGGGTGATCCCTGGCCGGACTGCACATATGTTTGGCATTATAAATACAAAAACTGTGAATTGAAGTCATGATAGAGTGCAAACACTTACGATCGCGCTAGGGGCTTCCCCCTGGGTAGCCACCCCTCCTCGCTGAGAGCGGCCGTGGCGGAGTAGTCCGGAAGGGGCCCCTTCCCCTTCTTGGACGCCCCAGCCTCCCCTCCTGGGGCGGCTTTTCTCTTCTTCTCCCCCTCGGTGGGGGAAGGTAGGATCTCTTCCTGATTCCCCCACCTCCGCGGGAGGAATCCGACTCGTCGTCATCGGACGACAGGGGAATGACGGACCTGCGCCGAGGATATTTTCCGGCCCCCGGGTCCGCCTCCCCGGACCCCTCATCCTTTCAGGATGGGGCGTCTTCTTCTTCTTCCTCCTCCCCTTCATGGGAGGAGTCCGCCTCGTCGTCTTCGGACGAGGCTTCCGGCACAACCTTGCGCCGGAGACCCTTTCGGATCCCCGGGGACTTCTTCTCGGCCTTCTTCTCCGGCACCTTGTACGGCGCCGTGACCAGCATCTCCGTCAGGAGAACATCTGCTGGGTCTTCTGGCAGTGGAGCCGGGCAGTAAACCCGCTCTGCTGTCTCCACGTAATTCTGAAACAAATATGCACAACCAATTAAGGCACTCCCGTGAATGTATCGGGAAGAACTGGGTCCGATGTCGGTCTAAGAACTCACCGGCCTAGGAGCCCGCGTGTCATGGTTCTAAGTCTGATAGTAGATTAGGGGGGTAGGAATGGAGAGGCAAGATCCTAGCTATGGAGTAATTGTGTACGCAAGGTGTTTACGAGTTCAGGCCCTTCTCGGAGGAAGTAACAGCCCTACGTCTCAGACCCCGGAGGCGGTCGACTGGATTATATGCGTATGAATTACAGGGGTGTGAACCCTTTACACTGAGGAGGGGGGTGGCTTATATAGAGTGTGCCAGACCCCTCCGACCCTCAGTTATGCAGGGTTTAAAGTACATTAAGGCCTGGCAATACTGGTAATGCCCTACATAAAGTGCTATCATGACCATAAAGACTACTTAATAACAGACCGTTTGGGTGCAGAGTGACTCTTGATCTCTTGGTGGTCGAGTGAGGCTTCATGGTCGAGTGTCTTCGAGTCCGTCGAGTAGAATCCTTCTAGGTCGACTGAAAGGCAATTTCTTATAGAGATGTCCTTGGGGAGGGTACCTTGGACAGGTCCATGACCCTACCCTAGGTACATGGCTTCATCATTAGCCCCCGAATGGATCGAGGTTTGAGTGAGGAAGGAGTTGAGAATTCTTCCAACCTGTTTTTCGTGCTATGAGAGTGTCTTGTTCTGGATCAATGACTTTAAGTGATGGCATCAACTTCTTTTTCGGTTGCCTTGATCCATTCTTGGAATCTGTCGAGTGACTGTAATGAGTTTGGAGATTTCCGAGCGACTGATCGGAGGAAATCTCCGGCCTGACAAGCTGCTATGCTGTTCGCGGATTTAGCGGGATCCGAATTTCGGGAAGCGCACGAGGCAGAGGAGGTCGTGGTACTCGGATGGGATAAGGCAGGGACGCCTCGATCTTTGCGCCACCTTTTTTGCCATGTATCGCGCGCGCGACTGTTGCGGGATTTGACAGGATCGTTCGGGCCTACAAGTCAGCCACTTGGAAGAGACTTCATATAAGGCGCCGGACGGGTTTTTTTTGAATAGTGCACCCTCATTTTCCCCTCCCTCTTCCTCAGATTCACCTGCTGCGTTCGCCACCGTCCCAGCGCTGTTGCTCTGTGCCTGCTTCGCCGGCGACGATGGTGAAGGAGAAGACGGCGGCTTTGGAGCGGGCAAAGAAGGCGATGGCGAAGGCAAAGGGGCGGGCGACCAGTCGGGGAGGATCCTCGTCGCGGGCCGGTCTGCCGCAAGGCTGGATCCAGGGAGATTGGATCCGCTCGACCATCCGCCAGAAAGACCTCAATGACCTGGCCAACGAAGGACTGATCCCTCATGGATCAGCGAGGCTTCCGGGGAAGGAGTGGCAGCCGCAGCCTCAGGAGGGTGAGTGTGTCCTCTTATCTACCCACGTCGACCGCGGGTTTTCTCTGCCGCCGAATCCTTTCTTTCGGGGATTTCTGAACTTCTTTGGGGCACAACTCCACCACTTCACACCCAACTCTATCGTCTATCTCACTGCTTTCATGTCCCTGTGTGAGAACTCCTTGGGTTGTCAGCCGCATTGGGGCCTTTTCAAACACATTTTCACCTGTCGCTCTTAGACTGTGAAAAAGGCTAATCTGAGTGACGAGAAAACCCAAGTAATCCAGATGTGTGGGGGTCTTGGGGTTCAAATGAGGAGTAAAAGTGCTATTCCAGCCATGATCCTTCCCGAGTCAGTCCGAGGGTGGCAGTCGACCTGGTTCTACTACCAAGACCAGCCGATGCCAGCGCAGTCCACTGGACTCCATCCTTTCTCCATGGACTGAGTGAACAAGACGTCCTCTCTGAAGGTGGTCCCGGAGGAGAAGGTTCAGGTTAAGGTGTTGGTAGAGCGTGTAGTCCAGCTCATCCGTGACGGGGTGACTGGCATGGATCTTCTGGAGGGTTTCCTTCGACGACACATTCAGCCACTTCAATATCGAGGCCACCCGATGTGGATGTACTCTGGTACCGAAGACACCACTCGGGTCCACCCGGAGGAGGTCGACGATGCCACACTAGAAAGGTGGATGACTGCCATCACAGGGAACAAAGATAACCCCCGTGGAGCCAGGAGGATCCCGCCACTCGACCAGTCATACGAACCGGACAAGGTCTAATCACTTATCTCCGACCATAATCCTGTTTCCTTCATTCCGTTTTGCTACAATTCAGTCGACTTTTGTCTTGTCTGTTGTCTTCCAGGTCACTACCGAGATGTATACGATGCCCAACGGGGCACAAGAACAGACCGAGGAGGAGGAAGGGAGTGGAGGTGAAAGTCAGGAGGAGTGGGAATCCGATGGCGAGGAGGATGAAGAAGATGCTGGCTCTGGTGAGGAAGAGGACGAGGAAGAGGAGGAGGAAGTCGAGCCTCCCCGTACTGAAAGACGATCCAAGCTCGCCCATGACCCTGCAGTCGAGCGCGGCAAGGCGGCCGTGCCTGTTGGGCAGTCGACCAAACGTCCTCGGATGACCTCTCCGGCACCGACTGAGAAAGCATCGAAGCAACCCCGAGCGGCATCATCAAAACCGATGAAGGCCCTGCCTAAGATGAGGATGGTGATTCCCACTATTTCCGGGTAATGGCATAACTTGTGTTTTCTTGTTTAACATGGATACACTCTTGGTCGACTCGTTCACTGACCGACTGATTTCTGAAATTGCAGTGCTGCTACTTCTGAGACCTCAACCAGACATGAAGATCAAGAAATGGAGGATGCTGTCACTTCCAACCCTGGTAAGATCTTTGTAGTTTCACTTTCGGTCGATAGGATCTTCATTTTTAACTTTGAATCTTTTCTATAGCTCCACCTAATATCATCATTGATATCCCTGATGATGACGACGAGGAGCCACTGAGGCAGAGGAGGAACAGGAAAATGTCTGTTGGCAAGACTGCTCAGGTTGTATCAGCACCTGAGACGCTGGTTTCGGAAGGGGGCAACGTCACTCGGACTACCGTGTCCTTTGCTGTGCCGCTGACGAGTGCTCGCCCTTCGTCGTCGAGTGCTGATCCACCTTCCCTTTTTTCCACCCACCACGTCCTAGAGGACCAAGCAGGCGGTGCTAAAGAAGCTATACGCCAGGCAGGGGTCATGATGGAGCAGGTGAAGGCGATCCGAGACGCCAGCCAAGCAGCTTATGATGCAAGCTCAACCCTTCAGAGCAATGTCCAGTTTAGTTGATCACCGCTTGTTCTGTTAGGATATGGTACCTGAAAACTTTTCTTTCTGAAGATCATAGTATCTGTACACCCACTGGGTGTGTCGATTGAATATCTGGATTGGTGGGGGCACGCTGAGTGCACCCACTGGGTGTAGTCCCTGAGACTATGTTGGACTACTGGCAGTCGACTATAGTCTTTATACCTTGAACTTTTTCTCTTTACTTTCTCCACTCAGTTTGGTCGAATGGAATCATGGAACCAGTGGGGGCACACTGAGTGCACCCACAGGTGTAGCCCCCAAGACCGTGGTCGACTGCTGGCAATCGACTATGGTCTGAAGAACCTTTTTTTACTATGGCTGACTGCTGGCAGTTAGCTATGATTTAGGATCATAACCTTTTTGTCTCTTTCGGTCGACTGACCGATCCGAGCCGGTAGAACCAGTGGGGGCATGCTGAGTGCACCCACTAGGTGTAGTCCTCGAGACTACAGTTGAATATTTTGATTCGGCTGTAGTCTTAGAAATGCTACGATTTTTCTCTTAGTCACTCGGAAGTGACCTATCTTTGATGTCTGTCGACTGATCTTTCGCAGAAATCTTGCGAGCTTGTGGCTCGTTATACTGAGTTGGAGAACAAGCATATCCAGCTCGAACTTGATCTGAAGCTTGTCTAGGAGAACTTCACGAAGGCGAAGGAGGAGGCAAAAGGTATGTTTGGTGAGAACCTTGACGATTGCCCTTATTTTTTGTCCATTCCTGAGTCTCATCTCACTGTCATTTTATAGACAAACTGAAGGATGCTCTGAAGAAGAAGGACCTTGACCTCGCCGAGGCGCAGAAAGCGGCTTCGGACAAGACGAAACTCGTAGAAGAAAAGCTGGCTTCAATCAGCAAACTTGAAGAGGAGAATACCAATCTAAAAGCTGCTCTTGACGCGGCCAACAAAGAGGCTAGCCGACTGAAGAATGACAAGATTGCTCTGAGCGACAAGGCTAGCAAACTGGCGGGAAAGAAGAATGATCTAGAGGTTTATCTGGGAGGGCTCGCCAAGAAGTTATTCCTCATGCTTGAAGGTAATCCCTTATATCCGACTGGCTTGTAATTATGGACTTACCACAAAATTGCTGGCTTATTTTTGGGTTGTGTTTACAGAATTCTGCCAAAACTATGAGGAAGAGACTGGTCGAGTGGAGACAAGCCTGGATCCCATCAACTCTCCTGTGAAGGATGAAGCCGCCATGAACATGCTCCGACTGGAGTCTCGTGTTGCTGCTGTGGTCGACTATCTTGCTAGACTAAAGGTTGCAACATCGCGCATCGACACAACACTCTGGCCGGGGGAAACACTTCAGACTGACCTCGAGTCTCTGATGACTCGACTGAACGAAGTTCCAAGTGGAGTGCAAGAATGGAAGAAGTCTTCTGCCAGGTGTGGTGCTGATGTTGCTCTGTCTCTGGTCCGTGTTCACTGCAAGGACGCGCGAGAAGAGAAGCTGTCATCTCTCAAGGTGGCCAATACCAAGAAGCATGACTTCCGATCTTTCATGGAGACCTTCATTGCTGCTACCACTCGGATTGCAGATGGAATCGACCTGGACGAGTTTGTCGCGCCTTCCAGTCCTCCATCGGAGGAGTAAAAAACTTCTATGCTTGATGCCTTAAATTTGCCTCGGAATGCCGAGTGGTTTTTGTAACCGATAAACTTTAACAGGCTCGATGCCTGAGCACTTCTAGATCCGTAGGATGCTATCTGAACTTGGGTTTGCTGTTGAATATGTTTGCATTTGTCTTCAAACGAACATCGTTCTTCGCTCGGAATATATGCTAGTGCTTGTGATGCACTCTTGCAGGTAGGAATGAAGCACAGATTGCAGTCGACTTGCGTCCTTGCGGATCGGGATGGAGCGCACATTGTATTTGTGGCGGAGCTCTGAAGGGGAACGTGGCAGTCGACTTGCACCTCGTCATCCTTGCAGAGCGGAACGAATCTCATACTTAGGCTAGTACTGGACTACAGCTAAGCCCCCGAGTGGGAGGATTGCTCTCCACTCGGTAGGATTTTTAAACACTTAGGCGAGTACTGGGCTGCAGCTAATCCCCCGAGTGGGAGGTTTGCTCTCCACTCGGTAGGATTTTCAGATACTTAGCCGAGCACCGGGCTGCAGCTGAGCCCCCGAGTGGGAGGTTTGCTCTCCAATCGGTAGGATTTTCAAAAACTTAGGCGAGTGCTGGGCTGCAGCTAAGCCTCCGAGTGTGAGGTTTGCTCTCCACTCGGTAGGATTTTCAAAAACTTAGGCGAGCATTGGCCTGCAGCTAAGCCCCCGAGTGGGAGGTTCGCTCTCCACTCGGTAGGATTTTCAGATACTTAGGCGAGCACTGGGCTGCAGCTAAGCCCCCGAGTGGGAGGTTTGCTCTCCACTCGGTAGGATTTTTTGTGGCGTAACTCCGAAGGAGAAGGTAACAGTCGACCTGCACCTCGTCCTCCTTGCGGGGCGTACATTGTATTTGTGGCGTAGCTCGGAAGGAGAAGGAAATAGTCGACCTGCACCTCGTCCTCCTTGCGGAGCGCACACTGTATTTGTGGTGTAGCTCGGAAGGAGAAGGAAGCAGTCGACCTGCACCTCGTCCTCCTTGCGGAGTGCACATTGTATTTGTGGCGTAGCTCGGAAGGAGAAGGTAGTAGTCGACCTGCACCTCATCCTCCTTGCGGAGCGCACATTGTATTTGTGGCGTAGCTCAAAAGGAGAAGGTAGCAGTCGACCTGCACCTCGTCCTCCTTGTGGAGCGCACATTGTATTAAGTACTTAGGCGAGCACTGGGCTGCAGCTAAGCCCCCGAGTGGGAGGTTTGCTCTCCACTCGGTAGGATTTTTAGATACTTAGGCGAGTACTTGGACTGCAGCTAAGCCTTCGAGTGGGAGGCTGGCTCACCACTCGGTAGGATTTTGTTAAACTTAGGCGAGTACTTGGACTGCAGCTAAGCCTCCGAGTGGGAGGCTGGCGCACCACTCGGTAGGATTTTGTTAAACTTAGGCGAGTACTTGGACTACAGCTAAGCCTCCGGGTGGGAGGCTGGCTCACCATTCGGTAGGATTTGAAAGTACTTAGGCAAAACAGATTCGCAGCTAAGCCCCCGAGTGGGAGACTGGCTCACCACTCGGCAAGGATTTTTTTTACAAACTTAGGCGAAACGGATTCACAGCTAAGCTACCCACTGGGGGACTTCTCATGTAAACAAAAGTAACAACAATCACTGGGAAAATTATAACACTCTTGTCTTTGATAAATAAACTACAGAAGTACTTTTATTACATCTCATCCGAGTGAATACTTAAGTATAAAAGGGGTGGAGCAGCTCCGCGTTCCAAGCTCAGGGCTCGTCAATCTGGTGACCGACATTGTAAAGGCGGTACGCCCCATTGTGGAGAACTTTGGTGACGATGAAGGGACCTTCCCAAGTAGGAGCAAGCTTGTGTGGCTTCTGCTGATCCACTCGGAGAACCAAATCTCCTTCTTGGAAGGCTCGACTCTTCACGTTTCTGGCATGGAAGCGACGTAAGTCCTGCTGATAAATGGTCGATCGGATCATGGCCATCTCTCTTTCTTCTTCTAGAAGGTCGATTGCATCCTCTCGGGCTTGCTCTGCTTCATCTTCAGTGTAGAGTTCGACTCGGGGTGCGTTGTGAAGCAGGTCACTCAGCAAGACTGCTTCAGCTCCATAGACCAAGAAGAACGGAGTTCTCCCAGTCAAACGATTAGGCGTGGTCCTTAATCCCCAAAGTACTGACGGAAGTTCGTCGACCCATGCACCTGCCACGTGCTTGAGATCACGCATCAGTCGGGGTTTCACCCCTTTGAGAATCAGACCATTTGCCCGTTCGGCTTGTCCATTCGACTGGGGGTGAGCGACTGAAGCATAGTCGACTCGTGTGACTTGAGATGCGCAAAAGGCTCTGAATTCTTCAGAATCAAAGTTTGACCCATTGTCAGTGATGATGCTATGCGGAACTCCATACCTGAATACCAACTCTCTGATGAAGCTGATAGCAGTGCCAGCATCCAGATTCTTTATAGGCTTAGCTACAATCCATTTGGTAAACTTGTCGACTGCTACTAGCAAGTGAGTGAAGCCGCTCCTGCCAGTTCTCAGTGGTCCAACCATATCTAACCCCCAAACAGCGAAGGGCCAGACGAGTGGAATGGTTTTCAAGGATGAGGCGGGTTTGTGCGATAGATTGGTGTAAAACTGACATCCTTCACACTTGTCGACTATCTCCTTTGCCATTTCATTTGCTCTCGGCTAGTAAAATCCTGCTCGGTATGCTTTAGCCACAATGGTCCGAGAGGACGCATGATGGCCACAGGTCCCCGAGTGGATATCGTCAAGGATTATCCGACCTTCTTCTGGCGTTATACATTTATGACCGACTCCAGTCGTGCTTTCTCTGTACAACTGTCCCTTTATCACGGTAAAGGCTTTGGATCAGCGGACGATCTGTCGAGCCTTTTCTTCATTCTCTGGGAGCTCTTTCCTTAAGATATACACGATGCACGGCTCTGTCCAGTTGGGAGTGGTGACCAACGCTTCCATGATCAGGTCGACCACCGCTGGAACTTCAACTTCAGTCGGATCTGTGACACTTTTTGGCTGCGGAGCTTCTTCGGTAAAAGGATCTTCCTGAACTGATGGAGTATGGATGTGTTCCAAAAACACATTACTGGGAATGGCTTCTCTCTTGGCACCTATCTTTGCCAAATCATCAGCCGCTTGATTTTCCAATCGGGGTATATGATGGAGCTCTAACCCCTCAAATCTCTTCTCCAGCTTTCTCACCGCATTGCAGTAACTAGTCATTGCTGGACTTCTGATGTCCCACTCCTTCATCACCTGATTGACCACCAAATCTGATTCACCGTAGACCATAAGGCGACGGACACCGAGTGAAATGGCCATATGTAACCCATACAAAAGTGCTTTGTATTATGCTTCATTGTTGGAGGAATCAAAGTGGATCTGGAGCACATATCTGAGCTTATCTCGTCGGGGGGAAACCAATACAACCCCAGCACCAGAAACATTCAGCATCTTAGAACCATCAAAAAACATGGTCCAGTGCTCCGAGTGAACTTGAGTCGGTTGTTGCTGTTCAATCCACTCGGCGATGAAACCTGCTATAGCTTGGGACTTGATGGCTTTCTTTGCCTCAAACTTGATATCAAGGGGAAGGAGTTCAATCGCCCATTTCACCACTCGACCAGTTGCATCTCTGTTGTGCAGAATCTCTGACAATGGAGCGTCGCTGACGACTGTAATGGAATGATCAGAGAAGTAATGAGCAACCTTATTCGCAGCCATATAAATCCCATGTACAAGCTTCTAATAATGCGGGTATCTTTGCTTTGATGGGGTCAAGACTTCAGAAAGATAATATACTGGGCGCTGAACTTTGAAGGCTTTCCCTTCTTCTTCCCGCTCGACCGTAAGTACTGTACTGACGACTTGTCCTGTGGCTGCAATGTAAAGCAACAAAGGCTCTTTGCTGATTGGAGAAACAAGCACCGGCTGGGTGGAGAGCAGAGCTTTTAGCTCTGCAAGCACTGCATCAGCTTCTGGAGTCCACTCGAACTTGTCGACTTCTTCATCAGTCAGTAAAGAGGCAATGCCTTTTCACCGGGACGAGAGATGAATCGATTTAACGCGGCCAAGCATCCAGTAAGCTTCTGGACATTGTGCACACGCACGAGGCGTTTCATTCGGAGTATAGTGCCAACTTTTTCTGGGTTGGCGTCGATTCCTCGTTCGGAAACGAGAAAACCGAGTAACTTTCCGCCAGGAACTTCGAATGTGCACTTTGATGGATTAAGCTTGATATCATACCTCCTGAGATTGGCAAATGTTTCAGCAAGGTCAATCAACAGGTCGGAACCCTTCCGTGATTTGACGACAATATCATCCATGTATGCTTCTATGTTCCGACTGATTTGAGTGAGTAAACACTTCTGAATCATCCTCATGAACGTGGCTCCGACATTCTTGAGGCCGAATGGCATGGTGACATAGCAGAAGCACCCGAATGGAGTGATGAAAGCTGGTTTGATCTCATCGGGTCCATACAGACGCATCTGATGGTAACCGGAATAAGCGTCTAAAAAAGATAGGCGCTCACATCCCGTAGTCGAGTCGACTATTTGGTCGATGCGGGGGAGAGGAAAATGATCTTTCGGGCCGGCCCGATTGATATGTTTGAAATCAATGCACATGCGAAGTGACTTGTCCTTCTTGGGGACCATGACAACATTGGCAAGCCACTCGGAGTGGTAAATTTCTCGGATAAACTCTGCTGCCAGGAGCTGAGCCACCTCCTCACCAATGGCCTTTCTTTTCTGGACGGCGGACCATCAAAGATGTTCTTTGACAGGTTTCACTTTTGAGTCAACTCGTAGACGATGCTCAGCCAGCCCCCTGGGAACACCCGGCATGTCAGCAAGCTTCCATGCGAAGATGTCCCAGTTCTCATGGAGGAACTGGATGAGCGCTTCTTCCTATTTAGAGTCGAGTGTTGTGGAGATATGAGTCGGAGCAGCACTGGGGTCGGTTGGGTGAATGTGAACGGGCTTCGTCTCACCGGACGAATAGAACGTTGACTCTGTGGCGGGCTTTTTGGCCCGCAATAAATCACTCGGATATGCATTTTTCTGGTATTCCTGCAGCTCCACCACTGTTATCTGAGCATCGGCGATCTTTGAGCCCTTCTGAAAGCACTCTTCTGCCTTTTTCCGATTGCCAGTGATGGTGATCACACCCTTGGGACCAGGCATCTTCAATTTGAGGTACACGTTACATGGTTGAGCCATGAATCGTGCATAAGCTGGCCTGCCTAAAATAGCATGATAAGCACTCTAGAAATCCACAACTTCAAATGTTAACCTTTCTTTG
Source organism: Triticum aestivum (assembly GCF_018294505.1). Classification (NCBI taxonomy): domain Eukaryota; kingdom Viridiplantae; phylum Streptophyta; class Magnoliopsida; order Poales; family Poaceae; genus Triticum; species Triticum aestivum. The sequence goes on from NC_057804.1 coordinate 342,408,724, forward strand.
CGGAAGTGCTTTGAATCACCGAAAACAACATCAAGAGCAATTTGACCGAGTGACTCAGCCTTCTTCCCAGGAATGACTCCATGGAAACTCATGTTGCTGGTACTGAGTCTGGACATCGGAATGCCCATTCCCTTCAGCGTTTCTGCGTACAATATGTTTAGGCCACTGCCACCATCCATCAGAACCTTAGTCAGTCGAGTGCCTTCGACGACTGGGTCGACCACCAAATCTTGCCTCCCAGGGGTGGCTATGTGTGTCGGATGATCAGACTGGTCAAATGTGATGGTGGTCTGAGACCATTTCAGATAACTGGGTGTCGCCGGAGCAACCATATTCACCTCACGGTTGATAACTTTCAATCGACTTTTGCTCTCAACATCGGCAAAAATCATCAGGGTGGAATTGACATGGGGGTATCCTCCATCACTGTCCTCTTTGTCCTCAACCTTGTCCGACTCCTTTTCCTTATCCTTGGGCTATTTCCCCTGAAATTGCTGGATCAAGAGTCAGCACTGGCGAGTGGTATGTTTCGGGTAAATGAAGTTACCCTCCTCGTCTTTCTTCGTGTGGATGTGGCATGGAAAATCCATCACGTCGTTTCCTTCCTTGTCCTTCACCTTCTTGGGGTTCCAAGATCCTTTGGGCTTCCCTTTAAACTTGCCCTGAGTCACGGCCAAGGCTTCTCCAGGAGCAGCTGGCTCGGCTTTCCGCTTCTGCTTCCGGCTGGAGTTTCCTCCTTCGGTTTCATGAGCAGTTGGCTTGTACTTGCTACTCCGGAGCCGATCCTCTTCTTCACCATTGGCATATTTGGTGGCAATCTCCATCATTCGACTCAGAGTCATGTCTCCGGTCCGACCGAACTTCAAACTCAACTCCCTATTCTTAACGCCTTCCTTGAAGGCATAGACTGCTTGGTGATCAGATACATTCTCCACTGTGTGATGCAATGTGATCCACCTCTGGATGTAATCTGTCAGAGTCTCATTCGACTTTTGCACGCAAACCGTCAACTCTGTCAACCCTGCTGGTCGCTTGCAAGTTCCTTCAAATGTTCTGACAAACACTCGGGCAAGATCTTCCCAAGTGTAAATGCTGCTAGGTGCCAACTGATTCAGCCATGCCCTGGCCGAGCCCTCCAACATGAGAGGTAAGTGTTTCATGGCCACCTCATCGTTGCCGCCGCCAATCTGAACAGCCACTCGGTAGTCCTCAAGCCAAGTATCGGGCTTGGACTCAGCAGTGAACTTACTAACTCTAGTCGCCAGCCTAAAGTTGGGAGGAATCACCGCGGCCCTGATGGCTCTGCTAAAACACTCTGGTCCTGAGACATGAATCCTGCTGCTGGTGGGCACATCTCTGTCATGGCCTTCTCGGTGGGCTCTGTTCCGGTCAACCAAACCTTGCACGATAATCGATCTCGCGTCAAAGCCTGGTTCTCTAGGGTCGACCGGAACCCTTCGTCCAACACTATGCTGACGTCTGTCATCTTGCTATCGAGGAGCATACGACCCACCCCTTGGGGGGGGGGGAGTGGGAACTCGACGTCGATCATCACGATCAAATCCATCATCATACTGATCACGCCGACCTCCACGTCACTCACGCCTCGGGGGCGATCTTGGGCTATGGGCCGACTGGATTATGTTTGCAGCGACAGATCTGCTGTGAATCCGGTTTCGCGACTGCGATACCGCTGAATTCTGATCTCCTGCTGCCCGGAGCAAATCTCTGATCTGCATCAAGCCTCTGCTAGCCTTTGACTGGGAGGGTTGAATCGACTCTGCTATACGGGCCGCAGCCGCTAGATTCTGAATCGGAGTTCGATATACCTGAGTCGGTGGTGGAAAGAGTTGACATCGACTGGAGTCTGGAACTCGTTGCCGCGCGCACTCGTCGAGTGCTCGCTGGAGGTTCTCCAGTCGAGTGCACTCAGCCAAGTTGGCCAAACGCGCGTCCTCCAAGGCCCGAGCCTCGGGGGTTTCTCCAATGATTGGAGTATGCAGCGCATCCATGTTCTGGCGGCGAAGATCTTCTCTTTGCAAGGAAGTGAGTGGCTCAGGTTGATACTCCTCGTGGACCTGTGCTGGGTCGCCTCCGCCATCTCCCCCGTCGGCGCGAGGGAAGCCGGGAGGTCTGCGCGGTCCATTGACCATTAGGACCTCCGCCGCTGGATCACTGCTGTCGCACTTGGATGCAGCCTCTACGGAGCTAGTCGACAGGTCGAACAGGCCGTAGAGAGATTCGTCGGGCTCGATCGTCGCGACTTGGGGGGTGGCCAACTGGCGGGACACTGCGTGCCTCACCCACCGCTGAAGTCTCGACCGATCAGAGCGCTTGCGCTGGCGGGAGACGGGGAGGGAGGATGACACAGGAGTCGACCGATACGGGGCCGACGGTTGCCGCAGGAGGACGCCGCGGACACACGCGCGAAAGTGTGTTGCCCCGCAGACTGGGAGCGCGTCAGTGTCGAGTGGAGCCTCCTGAAGCCAAGAGGAGTCCTCGGCGATGAACGTGAGCGCGCCGAGACGGATCTCGCAGCCCTCAACCAAAACTCCGCCAAAAACCATGATGAAGGTAGTCGGAACATTTGCAACTTCTCCAATAAGTCGCTAAGACACCGGCCCCACAGTGGGCGCCAACTGTCGTGGTTCTAAGTCTGACAGTAGAATAGGGGGGTAGGAATGGAGAGGCAAGATCCTAGCTATGGAGTAGTTGTGTACGCAAGGTGTTTACGAGTTCAGGCCCTTCTCGGAGGAAGTAACAGCCCTACGTCTCGGAGCCCGGAGGCGGTCGACTGGATTATATGCGTATGAATTACAGGGGTGCGAACCCTTTACACTGAGGAGGGGGGTGGCTTATATAGAGTCTGCCAGACCCCTCCGGCCCTCAGTTATGCAGGGTTTAAAGTACATTAAGGCCTGGCGTTACTGGTAACGCCCTACATAAAGTGCTATCATGACCATAAAGACTACTTAATAACAGACCGTTTGGGTGCAGAGTGACTCTTGATCTCCTGGTGGTCGAGTGAGGCTTCATGGTCAAGTGTCTTCGAGTCCGTCGAGTGGGATCCTTCCAGGTCGACTGAAAGGCAGTTTCTTCTAGAGATGTCCTTGGGGAGGGTACCTTGGACAGGTCCATGACCCTACCCTAGGTACATGGCTTCATCACCGCGCGGTGTGAAGCCCGCGGTCCTCGGATGTCGGAGGAGGCACTTCGAAGGCCTTGAACAGCTCCTTCCATGCGCCTTTATGCGTCATGTCGTAGAGCCTCTGGAGCGTCCGGTGCTCGGTGGGGACGAACTCCCATAGATTGACTGCCCGCCTCTGGCAGGGCAAGATTCGGCGAACGAGCATGACCTGGATCATGTTGACAAGCTTGATGTTCTTGTCCTTCATGCTTTTGACGCATGTTTGGAGTCTGGCCAGCTCCGCGGAATCGCCCTAGGACAGGCCCTTCCTCTCCCAGGAGGTGAGCCGCATGGGGGCTCTGAATCGGAATTCGGGGGCCGCCGCCCAGTTGGCGCCGCGTGGCTCGGTGATGTAGAACCACCCCGATTGCCATCCTTTTACGGTCTTCGCAAAGGAGCTATCGAGCCATGTGACGTTGGGCATTCGGCCCACCATGGCCCCTCCGCACTCCGCCTGTTGGCCTCTTACCACCTTTAGCTTCACGTAGAAAGTTTGCAGCCATAGGCCGAAGTGAGGCCGGATGCGGAGGAAGGCCTCGCACACGACGATGAACGCCGAGATGTTGAGGACGAAATTCGGGGCTAGATCATGGAAATCTAGCCCATAGTGGAACATAAGCCCGCGGACGAAGGGATGGAGCGGGAATCCTAGTCCACGGATGAAGTGGGCGACGAATACGACCCTCTCGTGGGATCCTGGGGTCGGAATGACCTGCCCGGCGTCTGGTAGACGGTGCGCTATGTCCGCGACCAAGTATTCGGCCGCCTGAAGATTGGTGATGTGCTTCTCCTTGACGGTGGAAGCCACCCACTTGCCTCCTGCTCTGGACATGTTTAGCTGTGCGGGGAAGACTTGGGCTTGGGCGCTGGAGATCGAGGGGGCAAGAGTGGGCAAAGGAGGAAGAAGGCGTGGGTGAAAATGGGGGAATCTTATCCCTTTATAGAGGCACCGGAAGCGGTGCGCCTCCCCACTTGCCCGTTGGGAATCGCTTGTTTCCCAAGCGCCACGGTTAATGGCACGGTTAGATTACCCATACCCGTATTGATGAGAATCCCGTAATAAGGGGACATGATCTCTGCTTTGACAAGACGTGTCACAGAAACCGCCTCGTGATATGCATTGTAGCTAGTTGTGTGGAAAGGGTTCGGATAATGGATCCGATCATAATAACGTGTCACGTCATCAGGAAAAGTTGTCAGCAGATTGCATTTGTGAAATATCCTCCTCTCCACGATGGTATGCGAAGATCATTTTTCAGATCCGGACACGGTTTGAGTGTTCAGTGATTACTTTGGAGTATTCGGTGGAGGAACCCGCCTTGCAATGCCGAAGACAATACTGTGCACCGGACTCATCGTCATTGAAGCCTGGTTCAGGGGCTACTGAGGGAGTCCTGGATTAGGGGGTATCCGGACAGCCGGACTGTGAACAGCGTCTGGACTATTGAGCATGAAGATACAAGACTCAAGACTTCGGCCCGTGTCCAGATGGGACTTTCCTTGGCGTGGAAGGCAAGCTTGGCGATCCGGATATTATATTTCCTTCTTTGTAACTGACTCCATGTAAACCCTAGCCCTCTCCGGTGTCGATATAAACCGGAGAGGTTGGTCCTTAGAAGGCCGATCACAATTACATTCATACCATCATAGGCTAGCTCCTAGGGTTTAGCCTCTACGATCTCGTGGTAGATCTACTCTTGTACTACCCATATCATCAATATTAATCAAGCAGGAAGGAGGGTTTTACCTCCATCGAGAGGGCCTGAACCTGGGTAAACATCTGTGTCCCTTACTTCTTGTTACCATCAGCCTTGACGTACAGATCGGGACCCCCTACCTGAGATCCGCCGGTTTTGACACCGACAGCGCCTCCGCGATCCATAGATCTATCTTGGTTGTCCTGCCTTGTTTTCCAGTATATCTTGCAGGTCCTGCCTATTGCCCCGGGCCGTAGTGTATTGGCATGGGGGTGCGGGCTGGTATTCGGGCTGATATGCCATTTTATCCCGGCCACGAGGTGGCCGGTCAGCCGTGTGGCACTCGAGTCCGTATTCCTCAGCTGCCAGGACTTTGGTCCATCTATCTGTGAGCAGGTCTTGATCAGCTTGGAGCTGCTGCTGCTTCTTTTTCAGGCTCCTCGCAGTGACCATAAGCCGGCGCTTGAAGCGTTCCTACTCAACGGGATCCTCAGGCACGCCGAACTCGTCATCGCCGAGGCTAATCTCGTCTTCGGAGTGGGGCATGTTGTAACGCCCCAGATCCGATGCGCCAGGTGTCTGCCAGTTATTCACCGTCGTTTCCATGTCATTTGCTTGCGTGTTGCATTTTGCCATGTCATCATCTGCATTTCATCTGCATGTTTTTCGAATCTTGCATCCGTTCGGGTTCTCCCGGTTCTCTGCGTTGTCCGTCCGGAGTCCAGACCTCTCGCGCGTGCCCCGTCGCCCCTCTCAGACCTTGTTTCGTGTGCGGGTGTTAAACTTTCTCGGAATGACCCAAGGTTTGCCAAGCGTTCTTGGTATAGCACAAGTAGACCGCCTGTCAAGTTTCGTGCCATTTGGAGTCCGTTTGATACTCCAACGGTTAACCGGGTAACCGTAAAAGCCCCTCTCTCTTTGCAGCCCAACACCCCTCCAAAGTGGCCTAAAACCCAACAAACTCCCCTCCATGCTCTCGGTCATTCGATCACGATCGCGTGGCCGAAAACCGCTCCTCATTTGGACTCTCCTAGCTCCCTCTACCTATATATTTGTGCTTCCCCCCGAAAATCCCGGTCTAACCCTAGTCTCCTCCTTCCTTACGTCGCCGGACACGTCCAGGCGGAGCCGGACATGTCCGCCGCCGCCGCAGCTGGCGAATCCCGTCTCACCACGCGTCCCCGCAGCCCCTCCTCGCCGACGAGGCCCGCCGAGCCCGTCTGGGGCCCGCGGGGCCCA
>NC_057804.1:342415200-342423534 GCF_018294505.1 Triticum aestivum
GACCGGACGCCGCCGGCCCCCACGCGCCTCCGCCCGGAGCTCGCCCCGCTGCCCGAAGCGCCCCTCCGCCGTCGTTAGGCACCGTCCCGCGCATCCATACGGCGTCTCTCTCCTCGACCTCGCCGGAGCAGGAGCTCCTCGGCCTCCTCGTCGCCCCATCACCGCGGACCTCGCCGTCGCCGAGAACGGAGTCCCCGCGGCTAGGTCCGTCCGGATCCGGCCGGAGCCGTCGCCCTTTCGCCTCCTGCGCCCTCGCCGGAATCCCAGAGCGCCGCCGCCGCCGCAGATTAGCAGGAGCCCGATCCGGCCAGCCTCCTTTCGTCTCCGTTGACCTCGCCCTCGTGGGCCCTGCAAGCTAGGTCCGGCCCAGCCGGCCTCTCCTCCAAGGCCCAGCTCCTTCCGATCCAGCCGGCCCAACCTCCCCCGCGACCTGGGCCGAGCCCATGGTGAGCCGCCCGCGAACCCCCGCTCGTGCGTGTTTTAGTTATCCTGCGCGCATTCCTTTTTTTTCCACAATACTGCAAAGTCCTCAAAACCTCATATTATCAGTGCATGTTTAGGCTGCTGTAACTTCTTGTGTGTAGCTCTGTTTCGTGCGTGTAATATGTCAAATTGTTCGTCTCAACGAGTACTTCATTCCATTCAATTGCATCATGTTCATTTGAGTCCATATTGATGGCTGAATCATCGTTGCAAGAGTGCTAGGTGATGTTAATCTGCTGAAACTGTTACAACTTGCTCTTTTGTCATTTTTGCCATGTTTGATGTGTGCATCCTATGAGGTTGATGTCTACATGTGTTTTGATCTATGACGTGCCATATTTACAGTGGTGTATGCCATGTATTTTTGTGATCAATGTGGTGACTAGAACAAGCATGCAAACTAGGCTTCGTAATGTTGCTGTTTTAGTCCCTGTTCTGCTGTTATTTTGATGCCATGTAAACTTGATGCTACAGAGAGATCCATGCATATTTTGAGATACTTCAGTAAGGGTGTTTTGAACATATGGTTATGCTCTATCCATTCATGCCCCTGTTTGCAATTATGGAGTAGTCTAGCATGTCATTTGCTTGCTCTACTTTTGCTACAAAATGTTTCCTGGCAGATTGTTTACATGTTATTCAATTTTGCCAAGGTTGTTGTAGTTGATCCTTGCATGCTATGAACTTGTTCTTGCCTTGGTTTGTTTCATAAACATGTCTTATTGCTGATGCTATGATTATCTTGTCATGAAATGACTTGTGGTGAGTGAATCGAGCTTGTTAAGTATGGTACTTGCTGTTACTGTTTTGCTAGGCTGAATCAGTTATTTCGTGATGCTATGTAAACCTGCTGCTACAAGTCACTCTATGCATAATATGGAGATGTTCACTAAGGGTGTTTTGTTCTACATGTTATGCTCTATCCATCCATTCCCCTGGTTGCAATTATAGCCTGCTGTAGCTTGTTGTAATCTTGCTCCAAAGTTGCTAAATAATGTTGTTGTCAGCCTGTTAACATTAAGTTCAGTTGTTGCCATGATTGTTTTTAGTGATCCATGTACCCTATGAACTTGCTCTTGCCATGCTTAGCTTCATAAATATGTATTCTTACTGTTGGTAACCTTGTCATGCCATGTAATGCTCTGTGGTGAGTGGTACAAGCTCACCAAGATGCCTACTTATCATTGTTCCTGCCATGTTTGAATCTGTAATATAACTTGCCGTGTTTACATGGGTGGAGTAAATTGCTGAAAGCCACCACATTTGTGGCTAGGGTACTGCAAAACCACCACTTTTACGAAAAATCACAAAAAACCACCACTTTTGTGGCAAGTGAGTAACAAATCTCACTAATTCGAAACTGAGACGTGTTAATAGCAAAACTGACAGGTGGGATCCGCATGTCTGGGCTGATGTGGCAAAGATTAGTCCTAGTCAATGTTTGACCTGCTGAGGTGGACATGGGTCCCACCTGTCTGCCACACCTCTTATCTCCCCTCTCTCTCTCATGTCCTTCCTTCCTGCTCCGGCGAGCCTCCTCCAGGAAGGCCGAGCTCCCGCATGCCCGCCCCCCTACCTGCTCCTCGTCGCGTGTGCTCCCGCCACCTGCCTTTTCCTCGCCACGCGCCCGTCCCCTGCCTGCTCCTCGTCACGCACGCTCCCGCCCCCCTGCCTGCTCCTCGCAGCGCGCCCGCCCCCCCTGCCTACTCCGGCGAGGCCGAGCTGGCGTGTGCCCGCGCCCCAGTCCGCTCTGACAAGGTGGTGGCAAACACAGCCGTGCCCAACCGCGAGGCAGCGGACGCGGTCGTGGCCAGCCACGAGCCCGGGTGGAGTGGCTCCTCGACGCCAGTTGCTCCCGTCGCGGCCAACCAATAGTGAATTGACGATGGCGGCGATGCAGGGTCCCTGCAGGCTGCAGCTGTGGGGTTTCAGTCCAATTGCCGGCGGTGGTTGGGCCCCGTTTCAGACGGGAAACAGCGGCAGAGGTCAGATCTGGAGGCGGGAGACCGATTTCGGTCAGATCTGGAGTCCAGCGGTGCGCCGGCAACGGCGAAGCTCCATGGCATTGGGTCGTGCACACGGGACAGAGAGAGGAAAGTTTGAGAGAGAGAAGAACTAGAGGAAAATGAGAGAGAGAAAAATAAGGTGAGGGACTGACATGTGGGGCCTTTGTCCACGTCAGCATACTGTTCATATAGATTTGTCCACGTAGACCCGACAGGTGGGCCAGCGCTGTCAGTTTCCGATTAGTCACGACTCACAACTCGTTTAGTGCAATCTGTTACTCACTTGCCGCAGAGTTGGTGGTTTTTTGTGATTTTCAGCAAAAACGGTAGTTTTGGAGTACCCTCGCCACAAATGTGGTGGCTTTGAGCAATTTACTCACATGGGTGCCATCATATTTTGTGATCTTTTTTGGCTCATGGTCAGTAAGGGACTTTTGTTCTATGCATTTAGTAGATTCATGCCATGCCTTTGTTTGCCATGATAAGTTCCTGTAACATGTTGTTTGGTAGCTCTGAACATTGCAACCTGATGTTATTTTCTTCAAAGTCTGAACTGTTATTATTTGCAATCTTGCCATGTGTGTTTGAGCATGTTCTAGTGATTTCTGGAGATAGCTCAGTGTTCATGTTTTGTTATGCTTTACCTGTACATCATGCCCATATCTTTTGTTTTCATGTTGAGATGTTGTAGCATGTTGTATTGATGCCTGCAATATGCCTAGTTGCTGTTTTGGACAGCTTGTCCTTCAAACTTGTATAGTGTGTGTGTGTGTTGCACCGTTGCTCCGTTTTGAGTGTGCTCTATATGAAACTTGCTTGATTTTGCATGTAGTTTCATATTATCATGTTGCATCCTTGTTTTGAGGTGTTTGCTTGATGTTTGGGTGCATTTTGTATCAATGCCATGTTTAGAATCTCGTGTAGATCATCTTGGTGCATCTTAACTTGCTGTTTAACAACTTCAACTTAATGTTTGTTCAGATCTGGACCAATTTCGAAATTTGCATATGAGGACTTACCGGAATTGTTATATGTTGTTTCCGGCCTCTTTTAAACTTGCTTTGATGTGTTGCTCTTGTTTGCATCATCCCTTGCCATGAGTAGCTTCATGTAGCTTTGTCATGCATCATGCTTGTGTGTGCATCATGCCTTGTTCATGTGTGGTTTGTTTACTATGTTGTGTGCTTCTTTTCGATAGTTCCTGTTTCGTTGCGATCGTGAGGATTCGTTCATCTACGCTTGGTTCGTCTTTGTGGCTTCATCTTCTTCATGGACTCGTTCTTCTTCCTAGCGGGATTTCAGGCAAGATGACTGCTACCCTGGATCTCACTCCTATCATTGCTATGCTAGTTGCTTCCTTCTATCGCTATGCCGCGTTACCTATCTTTTGCTCCTCAAGCCTCCCAAATTGCCATGAACCTCTAACCTTTGACACCCTTCCTAGCAAACCATTGCTTGTCTATGTTACCGCTTTGCTCAGCCCTCTTATAGCGTTGCTAGTTGCAGGTGAAGTTGAAGATTGCTCCATGGTGGACAGGATTTTGGTTGGGATATCACAATATCTCTTATATTATTAATGCATCTATATACTTGGTAAAGGGTGGAAGACTCGGCCTTATGCCTGGTGCTTTGTTCCACTCTTGCCGCCCTAGTTTCCGTCATACCGGTGTTATGTTCCCGGATTTTGCGTTCCTTACATGGTTGGGTGATGTATGGGACCCCCTCGACAGTTTGCTTTGAATAAAACTCCTCCAGCAAGGCCCGACATTGGTTTTACCATTTCCTCACCACCACCTACATTTCCCTTGGGAGTAATTAACCCAAGGGTCATCTTTATTATAGCCCCCCCGGGCCAGTGCTTGTCTAAGTGGTGGTCCGAACTAGAGCCCTTTGCAGCGCCCCCTCAGGGAAACTTGAGGTCTGGTTTTAGTTGTACGGATTGCTCATCCGGTGTTGCCCTGAGAACGAGATATGTGTAGCTCCTATCGGGATTGTTGGCGCATCGGGCGGTCTTGCTGGTCTTGTTTTACCATTGTCGAAATGTCTTGTAAACCGGGATTCCGAGTCTGATCGGGTCTTCCTGGGAGAAGGTATATCCTTCATTGATCGCGAGAGCTTATCATGGGCTAAGTTGGGACACCCCTGCAGGGTATTAAACTTTCGAAAGCCGTGCCCGCGGTTATGCGGCAGATGGGAATATGTTAATGTCCGGTTGTAGATAACTTGACACCAGATCCGAATTAAAACGCATCAACCACGTGTGTAGCCATGATGGTCTCTTTTCGGCGGAGTCCGGGAAGTGAACACGGTTTTGGGTTATGTTTGACGTCAGTTGGAGTTCAGGATCACTTCTTGATCATTGCTAGCTTCACGACCGTTCCTTTTGCTCTCTTCTCGCTCTTATTTGCGTATGCTAGCCACCATATCATGCTTAGTCACTGCTGCAACCTCACCACTTTACCCCTTCCTTCCCTTTAAGCTTTGCTAGTCTTGATACCCATGGTAATGGGATTGCTGAGTCCTCGTGGCTCACAGATTACTACAACAACAGTTGCAGGTACAGGTTATGCGATGATCTTGACGCGAGAGCGATGTTTGCTTGTCTTGGAGTTGTTCTTCTGCTTCTTCTTCGATCAGGGGATAGGTTCCAGGTCGGCAGCCTAGGCTAGCAGGGTGGATGTCGTTTGAGTTTCTGTTTGTGTTTCATCCGTAGTCAGATGATGCTCTTATGTATGATGATGTTGTATTCGTGTGGCATTGTATGCCTTTTGTATGTATCCCCATCTATTATGTAATGTTGATGTAATGATATCCACCTTGCAAAAGCATTTCAATATGCGGTTCTATCCTTGGTGGGACCTTCGAGTCTCTTTAGGATAGTATCGCATATTGGGCGTGACAAGTTGGTATCAAAGCCTCGACCGACCTTAGGAGCCCCCCTTGTTTGATCGTGTAGTTTGGCCGTTGTTGAGTCTAGAATAAAACTGTTTTCTGAGTCTAGTTATATCGGAGAGTAGTAATTCTTTTTACTCCTCAGCCCCTTTGTCGCTCTGGTAAGGAATCTTGACGTAGGTGTTTTGAATTACTTCTCTTCCCCTTCAAACTTTCTTTAGGATCACACAGTTGGTTTTTCGATCGTTGTTCCTCAGCTCTTTTCATCCGGTGCATTTCTCGTCAAGTCAACTCGAGCCTCTTCATCATTGAGTTCAATCCTTAGTTGTTTTCTTTCCCACCCGCCCTCCCACCCTTTTCTTCCCGAAGCCTGAGTCTCTTTCGACCATCTATCTCATTCGTGTGGAGCCTCTTCAGTCTTTCCTCAATAATCTCAACCAGTGAATTCTCGTCTCGGTGGACATTCTTCATCTCTTTTCCGGTGGACTCAATTCTAATTTTTGGTAGTGATAATATTCTTTTCCTCGAAGTGTTCTCCTTGCTTGTTCGCCTCTCGCCAGTTTATCCTTCCGGAGTGTCCAAGATATCTCAGGAGATTCGTCTGTGTTCCAATTAATTCGAGGTTGTCACCTCATTCAAATATTTCAATTATTCCGGTGCATCATCTATCTATTCATCATCCCTTTCCAATGGTGTTTTCTTTTAGTCGGCCCTAACCCATAGGTCTTTTCCCAGGATCTTACCTGACTCTTCTAATTTCCCCGGAGTTATTCTCAATTCTTTTCAAAGTGTGACGTAAGAATGAATTTCATCAGTCAGATGCCATCTCCAAGATCTCGTTCATATTCTTTTCATTGTTGGCTCAACCTCTTTGCTTTTCATTCTCCCGGAGTATCTCAGTAATTTTGGTGGTGTTTCTCATCATCATTTGAAGATCGAAGAAGAGTTCCTCTTAAACCTTGTCCATTCTCTCGAATATTCGTGGGTCTAGCTTCATGTTATCCTTGCAAATTACCCCGTTTGTCAGAAGTACTTTTCATCCATCCGGAGTATGTCAGAAGTTGTTTTTCCCGTTTCTTTTCACCGGAGTCCATCATTCCAGTTATCGTTCTCTATTATCCCGGTGCTTCGTTCAAGTGTTCTTTAATCAGCTCATGATCCCTTTGTTCTTCTGAATCTATATCCTCTCTAGCATATTTGTTCCTCTAATTCTTCCCGGTGATTCATTCTCTTTCATCAGTCATTTCCAAATTCTTACGGTGGTTCGTTCAAGATTCTTTTCCTTGTTTATCATATTAATCCATTCGTTCTTTTCAATGCTACCGGTGGTTCATGAAGACTTTCTCAAGTTTTGTGCTATACCACCTTAATCCTTTTTCAAGAAGAATAAGTAGTATGCAAAATCCTTTGCTTGTCATCAATTTAATTTGATGAAGGATAAGCATACAATAAATCTTATTCTTATTCCATCCAAGTGAGTAATCCCTTCCTTCGGAGTTTGTTCTTGATGAATAAATTCTAGTTCCAAGTGTCTTCATCTTTTCTTTTCCGGAGTTCAAATTTCCTCGACCATTTCGTCGGAACCTCCATCTAAATCATCGCAAGGCTAATCTTATTCTTTCGTCCTTCATTCTATCTCATCATCCTTTTGTCACCGGAGTTCTTCATGGTGGTTCTTCATGATTTAATTCATTAGTCAGGTGTTCATCAAGATTCTTGTTGGCGGAGTTCAAGTATCTTTTCTTCTCGCATCTCGAAGTGCAATTAATTCTCGGTATTCTTTTGAAGTGGAGTTTTGCATTTCTTTGTTCTTCTAAGTTATCTAACCATTTCCGTTTGCGGTCGGTTATCACCTCATAATTTTGAGATGTTTTCCATAAGTCCACAACAAGCTTATTCTTTCGTTGTTGATTTTCTCAACAATTTCATTTAATCCTTCCTTCTAAGTTCTTTTCAATTCTTTCAATTCTTCCGGAGGCATTTTGTTGTTCATCTCATCAAGTGTCATCCCATCTTGCATAGGGCATGTTCTATTCTTTTCATGTTCAGCCGGAGTGCTGCTTAAATCCTTTCAGTCTTATTCGTTTCTTATCTCGTTTTAACTGGAGTGGTTTCATAGTCTATCTGATTCCGTGAGCTTTCATTTCCCGTCATCCTCGTCATTCCTTTCTTCTCTAGAGTTCTTGTTTCACCTAATCCCTTTTCCCTTCCGTCTCGGTCCTAAGATCTCGGGACGAGATCTCTTGTTAGCGGAGGAGTGTTGTAATGCCCCAGATCCGATGCGCCAGGTGTCTGCCAGTTATTCGCCGTCGTTTCCATGTAATTTCTTTGCGTGTTGCATTTTTCCATGTCATCATCTGCATGTTTTTCAAATCTTGCATCCGTTCGGGTTCTCCCGGTTCTCTGCGTTGTCCGTCCGGAGTCCAGACCTCTCGCGCGTGCCCCGTCGCCCCTCTCAGACCTTGTTTCGTGTGCGGGTGTTAAACTTTCTCGGAAGGACCCGAGGTTTGCCAAGCGGCCTTGGTATAGCACCGGTAGACCGCCTGTCAAGTTTCGTGCCATTTGGAGTCCGTTTGATACTCCAACGGTTAACCGGGTAACCGTAAAAGCCCCTCTCTCTCTTTGCGGCCCAACACCCCTCCAAAGTGGCCCAAAACCCAGCAAACTCCCCTCCATGCTCTCGGTCATTCGATCGTGATCGCGTGTCCGAAAACCGCTCCTCATTTGGACTCTCCTAGCTCCCTCTACCTATATATTTGTGCCTCCCCCCGAAAATCCCGGTCTAACCCTAGTCTCCTCCTTCCTTCCGCCGCCGGTCACATCCCAGCGGAGCCGGACATGTCCGCCGCCGCCGTGCCCGGCGAATCCTGTCTCACCACGCATCCCCGCAGCCCCTCCTCTCCGCCGAGGCCCGCCGAGCCCGTCTGGGGCCCGCGGGGCCCATCCCGCGCTG
>NC_057804.1:342424088-342435280 GCF_018294505.1 Triticum aestivum
TCCCGCGCTGCCGCGCCCGAACCGCCGCCGCCCGGTCCCTCGCCGCCTCGTCGCCGGGTCGCCGCGTCTTCCGTGACCGGACGCTGCCGGCCGCCGTGCGCCTCCGCCTGGAGCTCGCCCCGCCGCCCGAAGCGCCCCTCCGCCGTTGTTAGGCGCCGTCCCCACGCATCCATGCGGCGTCTCTCTCCTCGACCTCGCCGGAGCAGGAGCTCCTCGGCCTCCTCATTGCCCCATCGCCGGCGGACCTCGCCGTCGCCGGGAACGGAGTCCCCGCGGCTAGGTCCGTCCGGATCCGGCCGGAGCCGTCGCCCTTTCGCCTCCTACGCCCTCGCCGGAATCCCGGAGCACCGCCACCGCCGCAGATCGGGAGGAGCCCGATCCGGCCGGCCTCCTTTCGTCTCTGTTGACCTCGCCCTTGTGGGCCCTGCAAGCTAGGTCCGACCTAGCCGGCCTCTCCTCCAAGGCCCAGCTCCTTCCGATCCAGCCGGCCCAACCTCCCCCGCGACCTGGGCCGAGCCCATGGTGAGCTGCCCGCAAACCCCCGCTCGTGCGTGTTTTAGTTATCCTGCGCGCATTCCTTTTTTTCCACAATACTACTAAGTCCTCAAAACCTCATATTATCAGTGCATGTTTAGGCTGCTGTAACTTCTTGTGTGTAGCTCCATTTCATGCGTGTAATATGTCAAATTGTTCGCCTCAACGAGTACTTCATTTCATTCCATTACATCATGTTCATTTGAGTCCATATTGATGCCTGAATCATCGTTGCAAGAGTGCTAGGTGATGTTAATCTGCTGAAACTGTTACAACTTGCTCTTTTGTCATTTTTGCCATGTTTGATGTGTGCATCCTATGAGGTTGATGTCTACATGTGATTTGATCTATGCCATGCCATCTTTACAGTGGTGTATGCCATGTATTTTTGTGATCAATGTGGTGACTAGCACAAGCATGCAAACTAGGCTTCGTAATGTTGCTGTTTTTAGTCCCTATTCTGCTGTTATTTTGATGCCATGTAAACTTGATGCTACAGAGAGATCCATGCATATTTTGAGATACTTCAGTAAGGGTGTTTTGAACATATGGTTATGCTATCCATTCATGCCCCTGTTTGCGATTATGGAGTAGTCTAGCATGTCATTTTCTTGCTCTACTTTTGCTACAAAATGTTTCCTAGCAGATTGTTTACATGTTATTCAATTTTGCCAAGGTTGTTGTAGTTGATCCTTGCATGCTATGAACTTGTTCTTGCCTTGGTTTGTTTCATAAACATGTCTTATTGCTGATGCTATGCTTATCATGTCATGCAGTGACTTGTGGTGAGTGAATCGAGCTTGTTAAGTAGGGTACTTGCTATTACTGTTTTGCTAGGCTGAATCTGTTATTTCGTGATGCTATGTAAACCTGCTGCTACAAGTCATTATATGCATAATCTGGGATGTTCACTATGGGTGTTTTGTTCTACATGTTATGCTCTATCCATCCATTCCCCTGGTTGCAATTATAGCCTGCTGTAGCTTGTTGTAATCTTGCTCCAAAGTTGCTAAATAATGTTGCTGTCAGCCTGTTAACATTAAGTTCAGTTGTTGCCATGATTGTTGTTCGTGATCCATGTACCCTATGAACTTGCTCTTGCCATGCTTAGATTCATAAATATGTATTCTTACTTTTGGTAACCTTGTCATGCCATGTAATGCTCTGTGGTGAGTGGTACAAGCTCACCAACATGCCTACTTATCGTTGTTCCTGCCATGTTTGAATCTGTAATATAACTTGCCATGTTTACATGGGTGCCATCATATTTTCTAATCCTTTTTGGCTCATGGTCAGTAAGGGACTTTTGTTCTATGCATTTAGTAGATTCATTCCATGCCTTTGTTTGCCATGATAAGTTCCTGTAACATGTTGTTTGGTAGCTCTGAACATTGCAACCTGATGTTATTTTCTGCAAAGTCTGAACTGTTATTATTTGCAATCTTGCCATGTGTGTTTGAGCATGTTCTAGTGATTTCTGGAGATAGCTCAGTGTTCATGTTTTCTTATGCTTTACCTGTACATCATGCCCATATCTTTTGTTTTCATGTTGAGATGTTGTAGCATGTTGTTTTGATGCTTGCAATATGCCTAGTTGCTGTTTTGGACAGCTTGTCCTTCAAACTTGTATAGTGTGTGTGTGTTGCACCGTTGCTCCGTTTTGAGTGTGCTCTATATGAAACTTGCTTGATTTTGCATGTAGTTTCATATTATCATGTTGCATCTTTGTTTTGAGGTGTTTGCTTGATGTTTGGGTGCATTTTGCATCAATGCCATGTTTATCTTGTTTTGCTCATATCTTCTAGGCCGTAGCCCCGAACTACATGAACTTTATATGTAACTTGACTAGAATCTCATGTAGATCATCTTGGTGCATCTTAACTTGCTGTTTAAAAACTTCAATTTAATGTTTGTTCAGATCTGGACCAATTTCTAAATTTGCATATGAGGACTTACCGGAATTGTTATATGTTGTTTCCGACCTCTTTTAAACTTGCTTTGATTTGTTGCTCTTGTTTGCATCATCACTTGCCATGAGTAGCTTCATGTAGCTTTGTCATGCATCATGCTTGTGTGTGCATCATGCCTTGTTCATGTGTGGTTTGTTTACTATGTTGTGTGCTTCTTTTCGATAGTTCCTGTTTCGTTGCGATCGTGAGGATTCGTTCGTCTACGCTTGGTTCGTCTTCGTGGCTTCATCTTCTTCATGGACTCGTTCTTCTTCCTAGCGGGATTTCAGGCAAGATGACCGCTACCCTGGATCTCACTCCTATCATTGCTATGCTAGTTGCTTCATTCTATCGTTATGCTGCGTTACCTATCTTTTGCTCCTCAAGCCTCCCAAATTGCCATGAACCTCTAACCTTTGACACCCTTCCTAGCAAACCATTGCTTGGCTATGTTACCACTTTGCTCAGCCCTCTTATAGCATTGCTAGTTGCAGGTGAAGTTGAAGATTGCTCCATGGTGGATAGGATTTTGGTTGGGATATCACAATATTTCTTATATTATTAATGCATCTATATACTTGGTAAAGGGTGGAAGACTCGGCCTTATGCCTGGTGCTTTGTTCCACTCTTGCCGCCCTAGTTTCCGTCATACCGGTGTTATGTTCCCAGATTTTGCATTCCTTACGCGGTTGGGTGATTTATGGGACCCCCTCGACAGTTCGCTTTGAATAAAACTCCTCCAGCAAGGCCCAACATTGGTTTTACCATTTGCCTCACCACCATCTACATTTCCCTTGGGAGTAATTAACCCAAGGGTCATCTTTATTATAGCCCCCCCGGGCCAGTGCTTGTCTAAGTGTTGGTCCGAACTAGAGCCCTTTGCAGCGCCCCCTCAGGGAAACTTAAGGTCTGGTTTTAGTTGTACGGATTCCTCATCCGGTGTTGCCCTGAGAACGAGATATGTGCAGCTCCTATCGGGATTGTCGTCGCATCGGGCGGTCTTGCTGGTCTTGTTTTACCATTGTCGAAATGTCTTGTAAACCGGGATTCCAAGTCTGATCGGGTCTTCCTGGGAGAAGGTATATCCTTCGTTGATCGCGAGAGCTTATCATGGGCTAAGTTGGGACACCCCTGCAGGGTATTAAACTTTCGAAAGCCGTGCCCGCGGTTATGCGGCAGATGGGAATATGTTAATGTCCGGTTGTAGATAACTTGACACCAGATCCGAATTAAAACGCATCAACCACGTGTGTAGCCATGATGGTCTCTTTTCGGTGGAGTCCGGGAAGTGAACACGGTTTTGGGTTATGTTTGACGTCAGTTGGAGTTCAGGATCACTTGTTGATCATTGCTAGCTTCACGACCATTCCTTTTGCTCTCTTCTCGCTCTTATTTGCGTATGCTAGCCACCATATCATGCTTAGTCGCTGCTGCAACCTCACCACTTTACCCCTTCCTTCCCTTTAAGCTTTGCTAGTCTTGATACCCATGGTAATGGGATTGCTGAGTCCTCGTGGCTCACAGATTACTACAATAACAGTTGCAGGTACAGGTTATGCGATGATCTTGACGCGAGAGCGATGTTTGCTTGTCTTGGAGTTGTTCTTCTGCTTCTTCTTTGATCAGGGGATAGGTTCCAGGTCGGCAGCCTGGGCTAGCAGGGTGGATGTCGTTTGAGTTTCTGTTTGTGTTTCATCCGTAGTCGGATGATGCTCTTATGTATGATGATGTTGTATTCGTGTGGCATTGTATGCCTTTTGTATGTATCCCCATCTATTATGTAATGTTGATGTAATGATATCCACCTTGCAAAAGCGTTTTAATTTGCGGTTCTATCCTTGGTGGGACCTTCGAGTCTCTTTAGGATAGTATCGCATATTGGGCGTGACACTTGTAGTTGTCCTCCTCCGGATATCCGTCCGTCGCCTGTTCGTCTGGGCTAACCTGCCCGTCTTCCTGCTCAGCCTGCTCGAAGGCAGGCTGATCGGGGTTGTATTCATCTTCGGCAACATCAGGATTGTTGTTGTCTCCTGTGCCGGTATTGTTATGGCGGGGCTTGGAGCGGCGCCGACGACACCCATGCTTTGCTTTCTTCCTTGAGGGGTTATCCTCCATTGCCTCATCGCCATTGGTTTCTTTCGGAGTGTCCACCATATATATATATATATATATATATATATATATATATATATATATATATATTATGAGGAGGTGGCTGTCCACCGCCCCGTGGGCGGTGGTTCCTGTTCTTCTCCTACATCGTCGTCCATACCATCGATGTCTTCGGAGTCAAAGTCAAGCACGTCGGTTAAGTCATCGACTATGGCAATGAAGTGGGTGGTGGGTGGGCAACGAATTCCTTCGTCGCCTGCTTCCCACTCGAGTCGGACATAGTTCGGCAAAAAGTCTCCTGACAAAGAGAGAGATTTTAACGAGTTCAGCATGTTGCCAAAGGGCGAGTGCTGGAAGATATCCACAGCGGTGAACTCCATTACTGGGGCCCAACCAGATTCGGCGGGCTTGGAGGTGCGCGGACCGGAACCTACAGCCGGATACGAGTCCGGGGGTCTGGTGTCACGGGCTTCCTTGGGGGTGAAGCCTGTGTTCCTCTACCGCCGATGAGTGTGCGGGCTCCAGGGCGGGGTCCATCCATCCGTCCTCGGGCGACGCAATCTGATCCGGATTTAGGTCCGGGGCTTCTGCAGGGGCGATATCCTGAGCATTGTCCGACAGCAGGTCTATGCCGTGCTCATCATGACTGTCCGACGCAGGCCCGAGCCCGTTGAAGATCAAGTCTCCACGGATGTAGGCCATGTAGTTCAAGTTTCCGAACCTGACCTGGTGGCCAGGGGCGTAGCTGTCGATCTGCTCCAGATGGCCAAGCGAAATGGCGCACAGTACGAAGCCACCGAACACAAAGATCTGTCCGGGGAGAAAAGTATCACCCTGGACCATGTTGTTGTTGACGATTGAAGGGGCCATCAAGCCTTGCAGCAACGACACAGAGGAACTCTCACTGAAAGCACCAATGTCGGTGCCTAACCCGGCGGATCTCGAGTAGGGGGTCCCGATCTGTGCGTCTAAGGCTAATGGTAACAAGAGGCAAGAGACATGATGTTTTACCCAGGTTTGGGCCCTCTCAATGGAGGTAAAACCCTACTTCCTGCTTGATTGATATTGATGATATGGGTATTACAAGAGTTGATCTACCACAAGATCGTAGAGGCTAAACCCTAGGAGCTAGCCTATGATGATTATGATTCTGTCTCTAAGGACTAAACCCTCCGGTTTATATAGACACCGGAGAGGGCTAGGGTTTACATGGACTCGGTTACAAAGAAGGAAATATAATATCCGGATTGCCAAGCTTGTCTTCCACGCAAAGGAGAGTCCCATCCGTACATGGGACGAAGTCTTGAGTCTTGTATCTTCACGCTCCAATAGTCCGGCCAAAGTATATAGTCCGGCTGTCCGGATACCCCCTAATCCAGGACTCCCTCAGTTATCGAACATAAGTCTCAAGTCATCTATTAAGGTTTCGACGTGTCTTGTTTTTATGACCATGTCATCCACATATGCCTCCACTGTTTTGCTGATTTGCTTCTCCAGGCATGCTTGAATCATGCGTTGGTAGGTTGCACCGGCATTTTTAAGCCTGAAAGGCATAGTGTTGAAGCAGAAGGGACCATATGGCGTTATGAAGGCTGTTGCGGCTTGGTCAGACTCTACCATCTTTATTTGATGGTATCCGGAGTATGCGTCGAGGAAACATAGTGAGTCATGTCCTGCGGTGGCGTCGATGATTTGGTCGATGCGAGGGAGGGGGAAGGGATCCTTGGGGCAAGCCTTGTTGAGGTCTTTGAAATCGACGCATAGGCGCCAGGATTTGTCCTTCTTTGGTACCATTACCAGATTTGCCAGCCAATCCGGATGCTTGATATCTATGATGAATCAGGCCTGAAGTAGTTTGGCTAGCTCTTCTCCCATGGCTTGTCGTTTAGGCTCTGAGAAGCGCCTAAGAGTCTGTTTGACTGGCTTGTATCCTTTCAGTATATTGAGGTTGTGTTCGGCCAGCCTGCGTGGGATCCCTGGCATGTCTGAAGGATGCCAGGCGAAAATGTCCCAATTCTCGCGTAGGAAGTCCCATAGTGCAGCGTCCATTGTGGGGCTCAACTGTGTCCCGATGGAAGCTGTCTTTGTGGGGTCCGTTGGATGGACCTGGAATTTGACTATCTCGTCTGCGGGTTTAAATGAGGTGGACTTGGGTCGTTTGTCGAGTATCACGTTGTCCCTGTCCACTATGGCGTGCAGCGTTGTTAGTCCTTCGGCCGCTAGGGCTTCGGATAGTGCTTCCAGGGCTAGTGCTACAGTTTTGTTTTCGGTGCGGAGTGCGATGTTCGGATCACTAGCTAGAGTGATGATTCCATTGGGTCCGGGCATTTTAAGCTTCATGTACCCATAATGGGGTATAGCCTGAAAGCTCGTGAATGCGCCCCACCCTAAAAGGGCGTGGTATCCGCTGCTGAAAGGAGCCACTTGGAATGTGATTTCTTCAGACCTATAATTCTCCGGGGTGCCGAATACCACATCGAGTGTGATTTTTCCCGCATACCGTGCCTCCCGACTAGGGATGATTCCCCTGAAGGTCGTGCCGCTTTGCTCAATGCGGCTTTTATCAATATCCATTTTGTTGAGTGTTTCTTCATAGATCAAGTTTAATTCTCTTCCGCCGTCCATGAGTACTTTAGTGAGCCGAAAGCCGTCCACGATTGGGCTAAGGACCAAAGCGGCTGGTGCCCGTACTGTCTGGAATTGAGGTTCGTCACTGGCACTGAAAGTTATAGCAGTGTCGTTCCACGGATTTATTTTTGCCACGTGGTAGATTTCAGCAAAATTTCGATGAGCTCGCTTGCGCCTATTATTTGAGGCGAAAGTCTCGAAGATGGTCAGTACCGCATTGTTGTCTTCGGTGGGATGTTGCTCTGCTTTATGGTTTACAAGAAGATCCTCGCCACTTTTTGCTACCTGCCGAAGTATCCAACATGCTCTAATGCTATACGTTGGCGTAGTATCCGGCGTGCTGTGAATTTTGCATGGCCCATTGAGCCATTCTTCCAATATGGTTCCACGCCCTAGAGCGGGCTTTGTTTTTTCGGGAATTTGATCGGGTAACTTACGAGAGTTTGCCCTTTTAGCTCGGAGGAAGGGTTTAGTGAGAGCCGGGTTATCCCAAAAGTCTGTTTGGGTTTTCCAGGCTCTTTCCATCGCACAGTACTTCTTTACTATGGCTGCTAAGTGGCAAAGTGTTCTATGTCACGACGACTTATAGCATTAAGGATCCCTTTGTTCGTGCAATTTTTGCAGAAAAGTGAAATTGCATCTTCCTCGTGACAGTCCTTGACCTTGTTTATCACAAGGAGGAATCTGGCCCAGTAGTGATGTATTGTCTCTCGGGGCTCTTGTCTGATATGGTAGAGACGACTTAAGTCTGGGTGGGTGGGCGTAGTTAAATCTGGATTCTGATCCGATCTAACGCCCAGGGGCAGAGGAGCTTCTGGGCTTGGCAGCTCGAGCTCCGGGGTGCTGCCCGATTTTTCTGGCCCGTTGCTCGATTATGAGTTCGGGGTCTGGGTCATGTCCTCCCGCAAATGGGTATCCGGCTCAGAGAGCTTGGTAATCCGGACATAGTTCATTCTCAAAATAGAGGGATAATCCATGTGTGGCTCTTCCACTACCGCTATCTCGTGGGTGACCGGTGGGGATTTAATATCCCTTTGGTCGGGTTTAAGCCCAATCTGATCATAGTCTGCAGCGACTCCCAAAGCGGCAATGCGATCCAAGAGCTCATTAAGGGAGGAGAGCTCCAATGGATCCATCTACTCGGCGAGTTCCGAGTTGACATGGAGGATGTTTTTGATGACCTGAGAGGTCATCATTGGCATGGAAGACGATCAGGCGTCCATGACGAAACCGCCTAGTCGGAGAGTTTGGCCTACCGCCAGTGCTCCCCCAGAGGTGATGTTGTCCTTGACAACGAGACGGGCCATCGAGCCTTGCAGCGACGACACAGAGGAACTCTCAATGAAAGCACCAATGTCGGTGTCAAAACCGGCGGATCTCGGATAGGGGGTCCCGATCTGTGCGTCTAAGGCTAATGGTAACAGGAGGCAAGGGACACGATGTTTTACCCAGGTTCGGGCCCTCTCGATGGAGGTAAAACCCTACTTCCTGCTTGATTGATCTTGATGATATGAGTATTACAAGAGTTGATCTACCACGAGATCGTAGAGGCTAAACCCTAGAAGCTAGCCTATGATGATTATGATTGTCCTCCTACGGACTAAACCCTCCGGTTTATATAGACAGCGGAGGGGGCTAGGGTTTACCTAGAGTCAGTTACAAAGGAGATCTAATATCCGGATCGCCAAGCTTGCCTTCCACGCAAAGGAGAGTCCCATCCGGACACGGGATGAAGTCTTGAGTCTTGTATCTTCACGGTCCAACATTTCGACCAAAGTATATAGTCCGGCTGTCCGGATACCCCCTAATCCAGGACTCCCTCAGTGCCGCTCGGTGTCTCCTTATCTAGGGCCCTCAGCCCAGGCGTACAAAGGCAGCGGAAACCCAGGCGGTGGCCACTCGTACCAAGGCCTCGACGTCTCCTACTGCGCAACCTCATCGCGGCAGCCGGGGACCGGCCACTTCTTTGGCGGAAGCGGGTCGGGACCCTCTCGGAGGGGGGGGGGGGCTTCCCTTTCTCTTTCGCTGAAAACCGGCGGCTCGGCGCCATTGGCTTCAATATGAAGGAGCGAGGAAGGAGGAGCAGAGCAAGAAGAGATGGACTGCGAAGGCTCACGCCCATCCGTACTTATGATCCAGAGGAGGCCAACCATCGGCCTCCACGATCGCAGGTAATCATGACTCATTTTCACATGCAGGGACTTGTCAGGTCGGGCAGTTGCCGAGGCAGCGTGGGGAAGCAGAGACGCCCACGTCCAATCAACCGCCACGCGGCACCCAAGGCCGCAGGCTGTTGGGGCCCGTGGCACTCCGCACTTGCCCCTTCGCTTCTCTGCTAAGCCAACTCCGAGCGCGCCTTGGGCCCGGGGGCTACTGTTGGCGTTCTGGGAATGGGGGTTCCCAGACTTGCCTGCTTGGGGCCTGTGGCGTGGCTCAAGTGCAGGCCCAGTACGGCCCATCTTCATCAATGCAAACTCGAGACCCTCACGAGGGGCCAAGCCTCGCGGGGAGGACGACACAAGGATTCCTCAAGAGCGGCCACATAAGGCAGGCTCGTGAGGACGGGAGAGATCAAGGCAAGGGTACCTCGTGAGGTGCTCGTGATGCAAGCCATGACGATCGGGACTAGGCGGGCGCCGGCCTGCGCAGTGTCCTTGTTTCCTCTTTGGTGCAAAGGGGGCAAGCACAGGCGCGGAGTACTGAGGCATCACGCAAAGGTTACCGTTTCGGTGCAATGAGACCAAGACCAGCAGAGCGGCAGGATGGAGGTCACCGTGGACCCCAAGATGGCGTCATCGCTAGTGCCTTTGGCAGCCGAAGACCAACTTTAGTCAGGATAACTTGTACTAGATGTTCCCCTTCGAAATGGCCATTGTTGGCTCCCTTCCCGCTCAATATTTGGGAAGAGGACCAAGGCCTCTATAAATAGAGATAGCCACCACAGTAGAAAGGGGGAGATCGAATCATTTCCTACGAGAACACCACACCAGCTCATGAACACCTCTCGTGAGGCTGTTCTTCCTCTCTACTGTTCTTCGTCAGCCCCTGAGGCAATCCACCACACCACACACTGGAGTAGGGTATTACACCACAACGGTGGCTCGGACCAGTATAAATCTTGTGTCCCTCGTGCTGTTCATCATTTAGCTTAGATTCTCACGAGGCGTTAGGACGTGGATTGGTAGGGGGAAGATCTTCGCGCACACCCCAAAGTTCGAACCTTAAGGGTCTGCCGGAACCCCACATCCGACTGGCCCTGTTACTATTGTTGATGACATTCCGATAACCACCGATGGGTGAGAACTTTGCCAATTGGTTCGCCTTGTTCAACGAGCAGGAAAATGGTTCTCTTTGTTCCCCATCCTTGGTACCGACATTGTGACCGACATAGCTGACAAGCTATCCACTGACATGCCTCCGTGTCGCGGCTGTGCAAGATGTCACCACCCTTCCTACTTTCAACCCACATGGTGGGCCCATAACCCACAGGTCCACTGGATCGAAACCTGACTCTTCTTTACAACCTGGATTCTAATGTATCCTTTGCACCTGGCTTCATATGTGATTCACGAGCTAAATTCTATACCATTATTCATCCTGGAATCAAACATCATGTTATTCTCGTTGTTCAAACCCCCATTCCAGCTTCTGTCTAGTCATCGAATGATTGCCTACCCGTTTGGAACTTTGGTACCATCGTATATTGCACTCAACGAATTCACTGAATTACAACTTGTGGGGTACCTCATGTATTTCCCATTGAGTTCACCGTCGGATGCCCAACTTTGTGGAGATGCGTTCTTCCAGAGTTTTTTTCCCTTGGTCGCATTCGTAAGATGATGGAGATCTCGAAGAAAGGATGACGACTTGATCATGGTGACTTGAAGCTGAGAAATGAAGACATCAACGAAAGGGATCAACCTCTTCAAAAGGGCAGCCAAGACTGAGAAGACTCGTTAGGTTTTCGCT